>NW_024741740.1:0-5136 GCF_018991925.1 Homarus americanus | reverse complement strand
GGAGTCGGAGTCTGGACACTTTACCGACTCTGACTCCGACTCATTGCCGAAATTCCTCCGACTCGACCCGACTCCGACCTGACTCCACAGCCCTGTTTTCTATGATAATCTACTTCGCAAAATTAGGTAATATTTCCCAAAAGTCGATAACCTACTTCCCCAAAAAGTCGTTAATCTACTTCCGAAAGAAGCTTATCTACTTTTCGAAAGTAGATAACCAACTTTCCCCGGAAAGTAGATATTTCCAATTTTCTATGATACAAATTTCCCGTTTTCTATGATAATCTACTTCGCAAAATTAGGTAATATTTCCCAAAAAGTCGATAATCTACTTCCTCTTAGAGTCGATAATCTACTTCCCGAAAAGTAGAAAAAAAATCTACTTTTCCGGAAAGTAGATAACCAACTTTCCCAGAACGTTGATATTTCCAATTTTCTATGATACAAATTTCCCGTTTTCTATGATAATCTACTTCGCAAAATTAGGTAATATTTCCCCCAAAATTCGAAAATCTACTTCCCCGAAAAATCGATAATCTACTTTCCTGAAAAGTAGAAAATCTATCTACTTTTCGGGAAAGTAGATAACCAACTTTCTCGGAAAGTAGATATTTCCCATTTTTTATGATACAAATTTCCCGTTTTCTATGATTATCTACTTCGCAAAATTAGGTAATATTTCCCCCAAAATTCGAAAATCTACTTCCCGAAAAGTCGATAATCTACTTTCCTGAAAAGTAGAAAATCTATCTACTTTTCGGGAAAGTAGATAACCAACTTTCCCGGAAAGTAGATATTTCCCATTTTTTATGATACAAATTTCCCGTTTTCTATGATAATCTACTTCGCAAAATTAGGTAATATTTCCCCCAAAATTCGAAAATCTACTTCCCCGAAAAGTCGATAATCTACTTTCCCAAAAAGTAGAAAAGCTATCTACTTTTCGGGAAAGTAGATAACCAACTTTCCCGGAAAGTAGATATTTCCCGTTTTTTATGATATAAATTTCCTGTTTTCTATGATTATCTACTTCGCAAAATTAGGTAATATTTCCTCCAAAATTCGAAAATCTACTTCCCCAAAAAGTCGATAATCTACTTTCCCGAAAAGTAGAAAATCTACCTACTTTTCGGGAAAGTAGATAACCAACTTTCCCGGAAAGTAGATATTTCCCATTTTTTATGATACAAATTTCCCGTTTTCTATGATTATCTACTTCGCAAAATTAGGTAATATTTCCCCCAAAATTCGAAAATCTACTTCCCCGAAAAGTCGATAATCTATTTTCCCGAAAAGTAGAAAATCTATCTACTTTTCGGGAAAGTAGATAACCAACTTTCCCGGAAAGTAGATATTTCCCGTTTTTTATGATACAAATTTCCCGTTTTCTATGATAATCTACTTCGCAAAATTAGGTAATATTTCCCCCAAAATTCGAAAATCTACTTCCCGAAAAGTCGATAATCTACTTTCCCGAAAAGTAGATAATCTGTCTACTTTTGAGGAAAGTAGATAACCAACTTTCCCGGAAAGTAGATATTTCCCGTTTTTTATGATACAAATTTCCCGTTTTCTATGATAATCTACTTCGCAAAATTAGGTAATATTTCCCCCAAAATTCGAAAATCTACTTCCTGAAAAGTCGATAATCTACTTTCCCGAAAAGTAGAAAATCTGTCTACTTTTCGGGAAAGTAGATAACCAACTTTCCAGGAAAGTAGATATTTCCCATTTTTTATGATACAAATTTCCCGTTTTCTATGATTATCTACTTCGCAAAATTAGGTAATATTTCCCCCAAAATTCGAAAATCTAGTTCCCCGAAAAGTCGATAATCTACTTTCCCGAAAAGTAGAAAATCTATCTACTTTTCGGGAAAGTAGAAAACCAACTTTCCCGGAAAGTAAATATTTCCCATTTTTTATGATACAAATTTCCCGTTTTCTATGATTATCTACTTCGCAAAATTACGTAATATTTCCCCAGAAATTCGAAAATCTACTTCCCCGAAAAGTCGATAATCTACTTTCCCGAAAAGTAGAAAATCTATCTACTTTTCGGGAAAGTAGATAACCAACTTTCCCGGAAAGTAGATATTTCCCATTTTTTATGATACAAATTTCCCGTTTTCTATGATTATCTACTTCGCAAACTTACGTAATATTTCCCCCAAAATTCGAAAATCTACTTCCCCGAAAAGTCGATAATCTACTTTCCCGAAAAGTAGAAAAGCTATCTACTTTTCGGGAAAGTAGATAACCAACTTTCCCGGAAAGTAGATATTTCCCATTTTTGTGATACAAATTTCCCGTTTTCTATGATAATCTACTTCGCAAAATTAGGTAATATTTCCCCCAAAATTCGAAAATCTACTTCCCCGAAAAGTCGATAATCTACTTTCCCGAAAAGTAGAAAATCTATCTACTTTTCGGGAAAGTAGATAACCAACTTTCCCGGAAAGTAGATATTTCCCATTTTTTATGATACAAATTTCCCGTTTTCTATGATAATCTACTTCGCAAAATTAGGTAATATTTCCCCAAAATTCGAAAATCTACTTCCCCGAAAAGTCGATAATCTACTTTCCCGAAAAGTAGAAAATCTATCTACTTTTCGGGAAAGTAGATAACCAACTTTCCCGGAAAGTAGATATTTCCCATTTTTATGATACAAATTTCCCGTTTTCTATGATAATCTACTTCGCAAAATTACGTAATATTTCCCCCAAAATTCGAAAATCTACTTCCCCGAAAAGTCGATAATCTACTTTCCCGAAAAGTAGAAAATCTATCTACTTTTCGGGAAAGTAGATAACCAACTTTCCCGGAAAGTAGATATTTCCCAGTTTTTATGATACAAATTTCCCGTTTTCTATGATAATCTACTTCGCAAAATTACGTAATATTTCCCCCAAAATTCGAAAATCTACTTCCCCGAAAAGTCGATAATCTACTTTCCCGAAAAAGTAGAAAATCTATCTACTTCGGGAAAGTAGATAACCAACTTTCCCGGAAAGTAGATATTTCCCATTTTTTATGATATACAAATTTCCCGTTTCTATGATAATCTACTTGCAAAATTAGGTAATATTTCCAAAATCTCGAAAAAAAAAAATCTACTTCCCCGAAAAGTCGATAATCTACTTTCCCGAAAAGTAGAAAATCTATCTACTTTTCGGGAAAGTAGATAACCAACTTTCCCGGAAAGTAGATATTTCCCATTTTTTATGATACAAATTTCCCGTTTTCTATGATAATCTACTTCGCAAAATTAGGTAATATTTCCCCAAAATTGATAATCTACTTCCGAAAAGTCGATAATCTACTTTCCCCGAAAAGTAGAAAATCTATCTACTTTTCGGGAAAGTAGATAACCAACTTTCCCGGAAAGTAGATATTTCCCATTTTCTGTGATACAAATTTCCCGTTTTCTATGATAATCTATTTCTTAAAAATAGGTAATATTTTACCAAAAATTCGATAATTTACTTCCCCGAAAAGTCGATAATCTACTTTCCCGAAAAGTAGAAAATCTATCTACTTTTAGGGAAAGTAGATAACCAACTTTCCCGGAAAGTAGATATTTCCCATTTTTTATGATACAAATTTCCCGTTTTCTATGATAATCTACTTCGCAAAATTACGTAATATTTCCCCCAAAATTCGATAATTTACTTCCCCGAAAAGTCGATAATCTACTTTCCCGAAAAGTAGATAATTATCTACTTTTCGGGAAAGTAGATAACCAACTTTCCCGGAAAGTAGATATTTCCCATTTTCTGTGATACAAATTTCCCGTTTTCTATGATAATCTATTTTTTAAAAATAGGTAATATTTTACCAAAAATTCGATAATTTACTTCCCCGAAAAGTCGATAATCTACTTTCCCGAAAAGTAGATAATTATCTACTTTTCGGGAAAGTAGATAACCAACTTTCCCGGAAAGTAGATATTTCCCATTTTTTATGATACAAATTTCCCGTTTTCTATGATTATCTACTTCGCAAAATTACGTAATATTTCCCCCAAAATTCGAAAATCTACTTCCCCGAAAAGTCGATAATCTACTTTCCCGAAAAGTAGAAAATCTATCTACTTTTAGGGAAAGTAGATAACCAACTTTCCCGGAAAGTAGATATTTCCCATTTTTTATGATACAAATTTCCCGTTTTCTATGATAATCTACTTCGCAAAATTAGGTAATATTTCCCCCAAAATTCGAAAATCTACTTCCCCGAAAAGTCGATAATCTACTTTCCCGAAAAGTAGAAAATCTATCTACTTTTCGGGAAAGTAGATAACCAACTTTCCCGGAAAGTAGATATTTCCCGTTTTTTATGATACAAATTTCCCGTTTTCTATGATTATCTACTTCGCAAAATTAGGGTAATATTTCCAAAATTCGAAAATTCACTTCCGGAGAAAAGTCGATAATCTACTTTCCGGAAAAGTAGTTTTCAGGAAAGTAGATAACCAACTTTCCTGAAAGTAGATATTTCCTATTTTTATGATACAAATTTACCGTTTTCTATGATAATCTACTTCGCAAAATTAGGTAATATTACCCCAAAAATTCGAAAATCACTTCCCGGTAAGTCGATAATCTACTTTTCCCGAAAAGTAGAATATTTTATTTTTCGGGAAAGTAGATAACCAACTTTCCCGGAAAGTAGATATTTCCATTTTATGATACAAATTTCCCGTTTTCCATGATAATCTACTTAAAAATTAGGTAATATTTCCCGTAATGAAAATCTATTCTCGAAAAGTCGATAATCTACTTTCCCGAAAAGGAGTAGCTGTCTACTTTTCAGGAAGGTAGATAACCAACTTTCCGGAAAGTATATTTCCGTTTTTATTATACAATTTCCTGTGATAATCTTTCGCAAAATTAGGTAATATTTCGCAAAAATTCGAAAATCTACTCGAAAAGGTCAATAATCTACTTCCGAAAAGGAGAAATCTTTCACTTTTCGGGAAAGTAGATAACTTAACTTTCCCGGAAAGTAGATAACCAATTTCCCGGAAGTAGATATTTTATTTTTAGATACAAATTTCTGTTTTTTGATAATCTACTTGCAAAATTAGCTGAATATTTGCCAAAAAAATCTACTTCGAAAAAGTCGATAATCTACT
>NW_024741739.1:0-29573 GCF_018991925.1 Homarus americanus | reverse complement strand
ACCACATCCATGGCGGTGACGGTCTTCCTTTTTGCGTGCTCGGTGTAGGTGACGGCGTCACGGATGACGTTCTCCAGAAACACCTTGAGGACGCCGCGGGTCTCCTCGTAGATAAGGCCGGATATACGTTTAACACCTCCACGCCGAGCTAGACGACGAATGGCGGGCTTGGTGATACCCTGGCTGTTGTCACGAAGCACCTTACGATGACGCTTGGCGCCACCCTTTCCAAGTCCCTTGCCTCCTTTGCCTCGTCCAGTCATGTTGTTGTGGTTGCTACTACAGGTGGTCCTGGTGTGGCTTCGCCGAATCGAATCGAATCGAAAAATGCTAGTGACAGGGGGGAAGGAGGTTCAGGAGAAGAATAAAGGGAGGATTGAAGTGAATTTTAGGAGGAGAGAACAGATGCAGTGGCTAAACACCGCTTGCGTGAGGGATTATAAGATGGGGGCAGCAGCAACAACCCGGCTGGACGCGGCAGGGAGGCGACAAGACAAGGCCAGGCTAGCGTCAGGTCAAGCGTCAGGTCAAGCGTCAGGTCAAGCGTCAGGTCAGGCGTCAGGTGCGTGTTGGGTTGGGCAATGGATGTTCAGTGCTTGGTCGGCTTGATTGTGTTTTGGTTTCTTGTGTGGAGGGGATGTCTTGGTCTTCTTAGCTTGATGTCGATTTTCTTCTCTCTCTCCTTCTCTTCTTGCTCTCTTGAATTGTCCATTCGTTTGTGTTTGGGTCTTCTTGTTCGTCTTCCTCGTATTTTAAGTCCTCATAGGTGTGGAAGAATTCAGAGAGGGAGAGGTTGACCACGTGGGCTTCAGCACCACTGGCCGCGTGGGCTTCAGCACCACTGGCCGCGTGGGCTTCAGCACCACGGGCCACGTGGTGTTCTTGGTTCTGTGTGGTGGGCTGCTTCTGTTGAGTTTTCTTTTCTTGGTTTTTCTTTACTGCTGGTTTTTTCTTTTCTTGGGAGCGTACAGCAAGGAGGGCCTCTTTGTAGCTCAGTTTTTTCTCAAGACGAGCCTTGGCTACCCTGCATTCCTCCTTCCATCTGGGGCAGGTCCGGTCGGCGGAGGAGTGTGGGCCACCACAGGCAACGCATTTTTTCTCTGTGTTGGTGCAGGCCGTGTAGCGGTGTCCAGGGCTGCCACACATGGAGCAGGTGTCTTCCTGCGCCTCACACTTGTTTACAGTGTGTCCATAGTGCTGGCATTTGTAACACCGTTTCGGTCTGCAGTAGGGCTTGACTGGCATAGTTACCCACGCCAGTTGAGCTTCCTTGGGTAGGGTGGAGTGGTGTCCGATGAGGGCAGTGGTGTCGGACAGCTTCTTCACAACTTGGAGCTGCTGCTCCTTGAGGAGCTCACTCAGTTCTGCTTTGTCCATGTGGGCAATTTCGGCGTGGGAGATTACACCCAGCTTCAAGTTGTCCCACATGAAGGCAAACATTTTAAAAGGAATGCCGTTGATGTCTGGGATCTCCGCGAGTTGAGCGGGCATGCCCATCTCGGCGAAGGTGATCTTGATGTCGCCATGGAGCTTTAGGCGTTCTACCTTGGTGACCCCCACGATCCCATTAGCTTCGAAAAACTTCTGGAGAACTAGGAGGTTTAGTTTCTTGGGGCAGGTCGGCGTGTCCGGACGTATCCGCGCCACGTTAACAAACTCGTATCCGTTCATGGTGAGGGAGAGAGAGTGTGATGGCTTCGCCCACGGTTTGGTGGGAGTAGGTGGCGTGCTGTGGACGCAGCGGTAGTATCGTTCATCCAAGGCCGTCCCTCCCTCTTGGAGGTGGGGCGTAGCTTGCGGATGACGCATGCGGCACTCGTGGCCAATGAGGTGGCCACTGAGGGGGAGAATGTCTGTATATAAGCCCGCCTCTGCCTTTGTTTGGGGAAGGTAGGAGAGAGTAGTCGTCATTATTGTCCAAGCCACATTATTTATTTCTATATATAAGTAATGCAGGCTGGTTTTTAAATACCTCAATCCCCTAACGGTGCCGTTTGTATATTAAGAAATACCGAAGCCATACAGTACAACACCAGCGAATATGAAGTATCACTGTAACCGGCAACTGTTACTCACTCATACCTACATACATATAGAGAGTCTTTACAGAATGATAGCAGACACGAGGAAGACGAACAACAAGAGGAGAAGAGTTAGAAGAAAATCAACTTCAAGCTAAGAAGAAGAATACCAAGACATTTCCTCCAAACAAGAAAACAACACACACACAATCAAGCCGACCAAACACTGAGAAACCATGGCGGAACCCAACATGCACCGGACGCTTGACCTGACTCTATCCTGCCGCATCCAGGCGAGTTGCTGCTTAAAGTCCCTCACGCAAGCGCTGTTTAGCCACTGCACCTATTCTATCCTCCTAAAATTCACTTCAATCCCCCCTGCCACTAGCATGTTATGTATGTATGTATGTATGTATGTATGTATGTATGTATGTATGAATGAATGATAACTGCAACTTTGCGTATTAAAACTCATTACTCTTACCGAAGTAATATAGTGCGTGGTTATGTTATGTCATGTTAGGATAGATTATAAACTACATTGGGTTACATTTCGTGAGGTTCGGTGACGCTACAGGAAGTTAGGTGAGGTACCTGGAGGTTAGGTGAATGTTGACTGACTGACAATTATTAGGAAGTGGTTCCAACACGTTCACGCACAACCTATACTCATACCACAAGTCCAGAATTAGAGAGGATCATGTTATTGGATATATTTTCAACGATTTACTCAGTGTCTAACCAACTCTTTAGCGATTTAAATGTGGACCTAAAATTAGGTCAGTATATTTGTTTGTCGTGGTGGTGGTGGTGGTGTGCGCCCGTCCATCAGGTTGATTAACCACCAAAACCATAAAGGGTGTGGCCCTGCTGTTTCAGGGCATACACCACATCCATGGCGGTGACGGTCTTCCTTTTTGCGTGCTCGGTGTAGGTGACGGCGTCACGGATGACGTTCTCCAGAAACACCTTGAGGACGCCGCGGGTCTCCTCGTAGATGAGGCCGGATATACGTTTAACACCTCCACGCCGAGCTAGACGACGAATGGCGGGCTTGGTGATACCCTGGATGTTGTCACGAAGCACCTTACGATGACGCTTGGCGCCACCCTTTCCAAGTCCCTTGCCTCCTTTGCCTCGTCCAGTCACGTTGTTGTGGTTGCTACTACAGGTGGTCCTGGTGTGGCTTCGCCCACGGTTTGGTGGGAGTAGGTGGCGTGCTGTGGACGCAGCGGTAGTATCGTTCATCCAAGGCCGTCCCTCCCTCTTGGAGGTGGGGCGTAGCTTGCGGATGACGCATGCGGCACTCGTGGCCAATGAGGTGGCCACTGAGGTGGAGAATGTCTGTATATAAGCCCGCCCGCCTGCCGGGCCGCCCGTATTGACTATTTCGTCGTCGAGATGGCCCGTACTAAACAGACTGCCCGCAAGTCCACTGGAGGCAAGGCCCCACGGAAGCAGCTTGCCACCAAGGCAGCTCGCAAGTCCGCCCCAGCCACCGGTGGTGTCAAGAAGCCCCATCGTTACAGGCCCGGAACCGTCGCCCTTCGTGAGATCCGTCGTTACCAGAAGAGCACAGAGCTACTCATCAGGAAGCTGCCCTTCCAGCGCCTGGTGCGTGAGATCGCCCAGGATTTCAAGACTGACCTGTGCTTCCAGTCGTCTGCCGTCATGGCTCTGCAGGAAGCCTCTGAGGCTTACCTGGTGGGTCTTTTCGAGGACACCAACCTGTGTGCCATTCACGCCAAGCGCGTTACCATCATGCCCAAGGACATCCAGCTGGCCCGGCGCATCCGCGGAGAGCGTGCTTAAGTCCTCTTCCTTGGGGAAAAACAAAAAGCACAACAAAACCTACCAGACATCTATAACTCGGCCCTTCTCAGGGCCAAAGAACTGTTCTGAAGATAATTTTCATGACAATCGAAATGGTTGGTGGTCGGAGAGCGTTAATTTCGGTTACCCAAATCGCCTAACGGTAAGTTGGTAACATTCGTGGAGGTACGATTGTATAGTAGGTCATCAATTCGGGAGGTGGGTGGGTGCAACAAACAAGAGCTAGTAACAAATAAATATATAAAGAATAAGTAAGTAAAGAAATAAATAAAATAAAAGAACATACAATAAAATAAAAAAAAAAATTTTGTTTACATGAAATAGGCGTGCTGCAAACAAGAAATGAAGCCCAAACACACTCCATGTATGTCACTTTGCAGTGGGTGTACAACTACTCCACGCAGAATTTATTTATTTATTTATTATGTTTCGATTTAGTCCGGTTTCTACGCCAATAGAGAATGCAGATTATTATAATTTTTTTTTTATTTATTTCCCTCTCAATATATCACTGTCGGTAACTGTCTCTTTAACATGTAACTGTGGCTCCGATGGAGCCGATTAAGTTGTAGTAGTGGGATGGCGTGTTTGTTGTGCACAAGTAACCTCTTACTTGGAAGAGGTGTACTTGGTGACAGCCTTGGTGCCCTCAGACACGGCATGCTTGGCCAGTTCACCGGGCAGCAAGAGTCGGACAGCTGTCTGGATTTCCTGACTTGTAATGGTGGAGCGTTTGTTGTAGTGCGCCAGGCGGGAAGCCTCGGCAGCGATGCGCTCGAAGATGTCGTTCACGAAAGAGTTCATGATGGACATAGCTTTGGAGGAGACTCCTGTGTCGGGGTGCACTTGCTTCAGTACCTTGTAGATGTAGATGCTGTAGCTTTCCTTCCTCCTGCGCTTCTTCTTCTTGTCACCCTTGGCAATGGCCTTCTGGGCCTTTCCAGCCTTCTTGGCAGCCTTTCCGGAAGTTTTGGGAGGCATGGCGGCACAGTTACTCGTGGCGCGGAGCGAGAGAATTGAAAACTGGCCCGACTAACTTTTCCTTATATACCGAGCGGGCCGCTCAGGATCAGACTGGCTGCAGCTACGGCTCTCTTACATTGGTTGGGTCCGCGAGACGGCCACCTGGCCTGATCCTGAGCTTGGTATAAAAGACCAAGGTGGCGGGCGGAAATTTAACTCCTATCACGAAAAGCAGCAGCAGCAACATGTCAGGACGCGGCAAGGGAGGCAAAGTGAAGGGCAAGTCAAAGTCCCGTTCTAGCAGGGCCGGACTCCAGTTCCCCGTGGGTAGAATCCACCGTCTCTTGCGTAAGGGCAACTATGCTGAGCGCGTTGGTGCAGGTGCCCCTGTGTACCTTGCAGCCGTCATGGAGTACCTGGCAGCAGAAGTGCTCGAGCTGGCCGGTAACGCCGCCCGCGACAACAAGAAGACCCGCATTATCCCACGTCATCTTCAGCTTGCCATTCGCAATGACGAGGAGCTGAACAAGCTCCTGTCTGGAGTCACCATTGCCCAAGGGGGTGTCCTTCCTAACATCCAAGCTGTGCTCCTCCCCAAGAAGACAGAGAAGAAATAAGAACCCAAGGTTCGTTCACACAAGACAACCTAACCAAACAGGCTCCTTTCGGAGCCACAGGATATCACTTAAAGAGAGAAATATACGACATCAACGTTTTGCAGGATAACACTCTATTTTACGTGTAATTAGCATAGTATTGTGGAAATAGAGTGAAATTGATTTTGAATGTTGTAGATGTGAAGGGGTACTGCGGGGGCCTGGGGTGGGGGACTTAAACGGGACTTAGAAGGGCGCAAGAAGCAGCAGCAGCAGCAGCAGCAGCAGCCAGGGAGGCGACCTTATTTTCAGTCAGGTTCATACACAAATAAATACATCAGATTCATTGACAGTACAGTACACATTTACCAGTGTGGGCTAGCCAATTTGGGATAAAGAGCAAGAATGTAATGTCCTCAATGAAGTAATGACATAGTTCAAGATACAATAAGTGAGGTGGCCTGAAGTCTTTGACAGTGTCCCATTCAATAATATAGTAGTGCTTTAAAGGTGTATCACCAAGTTTACATGCTGAGTGTTCCTTTATGGGTACAGCGTTACTAACTAGCCAGATGTGTCTGTATCCTAACCTAATCCTGGCCACGACTACATCACACAGGCAGGCAGGAGCAAGTTGTTTGGACACTCTTCCTAGCCCCCTTGGTCCCTGTTCACCTACCTACTGTAGCAGTAAGTAGGTACCTGTTGTAAATCGAAAGGTTGCCAATTCGTATTCAGGGAAAGTTGTTGGAGCTTCTAAACTTGAACTGACACAATCCGAGGAGTGGTGACCCGAGGATCACAGACACTATCTCTCCCACTACAAATCCCTTCCTAACCTCCTGCTCCTTCCTAACCTCCTGCTCCTTCCTATGTCCTCCCAAAATTGAACCATGCTATCGCAAAGGTAATAATACAGGTAGAGACAACAACATATTTTCCTATTGTCTTATTATATATTAATAACAGAAACGCTGCCGCCATCCCGGAGGCTTTACATTGTCTCACTGTTCATTCCCTCCACAATTCTTCCTCTTACTTCTTCTTCTTCTTCTTCTTCTTCTTCTTCTTCTTCTTCTTCTTCTTCTTCTTCTTCTTCTTCTTCTTCTTCTTCTTCTTCTTCTTCTTCTTCTTCTTCTTCTTCTTCTTCTTCTTCTTCTTCTTCTTCTTCTTCTTCTTCTTCTCCTTCTTCTTCTTCTTCTTCTTCTTCTTCTTCTTCTTCTTCTTCTTCTTCTTCTTCTTCTTCTTCTTCTTCTTCTTCTTCTTCTTCTTCTTCTTCTTCTTCTTCTTCTTCTTCTTCTTCTTCTTCTTCTTCTTCTTCCATCAATACTTTATTAACGGTGTATGTAAGTTTCACCATGTTTTGCACTACAGCGGTAGAGCAAAGTATATTTTGTTAGCAATAAACCAAAAGCATATTTTATGGCCTAATCATCACTACATAGAACACCACCCATAAAGCATGATACTAGTAGACCACAAAAACTGCTATAAAACCCCAAAGCATATTTTATTGCCTAATCATCACTACATAGAACACCACTCATAAAGCATGATACTATTAGACCACAAACTGCTATAAACCCCAATAATATACTATACTAGTGACTCTAATTGTGTTACCCAATATTATACGAAATAATACTATAAAACATAATAATAAACACACTAATAGTGTATATTAGTTGAATGCACAATCTGATGAGAAGTCAAAAAAAAAAAAAAAAAAAATAGCAACAACCTAGAAAGAGTGTAGAGTATTTTTGTGCAAACTATTATACTAGTAGATGGTCTAAGATAACTGTATATGAAGGAAAAGGTGTGCTCTCCACTCAAACTTTCTTTTTATGAAATCTCCTACTCCCCAGCTGAGCGGTACGCCCAATGGGAAACAAAACGTGGCACATAACACGCCGCCCGCCAGCTCTGGCTCGGTGAATAGGAATCAGTAATCGGGCGGAGTATAAACAACACCGCCGCCAATGTGCTCCTCCCATCTCTGAGGAAATCTGGCGGGCAACTTATTATTATATTAGCATGTAATAATAATAACAATAATAATAATACTACTACTAATAATAATAATAATAATAATATTAATAATAATAATATTAATAATAATAACATGCAATTTCATTTTATAACACATACTAACAAAATAGTGTATAGCCTACTATACTTAACTATAATAGGTTAGGTTGCGTAGGAGGATCTAAAAAGTACAGTAGTATATACACACACACACACACACATACATATAGACAACAAACTAAATTAGAAACCACACGTCAGTGAAGTTATCAAATCCTCCAGTTTCCGTCTCCACCTCCTACGCCGACTCAAGTCCCTCGGTGTTCCTGCACACGAGCTCCTCAGTGTTTACACAACATTCATACTCCCCAAGCTCACCTGGTCTTCCTCCCTAAATGCCACACAACGTAAACACCTAGAAAAAGTGCAAAAGAGGCCATGCAAGATTATTCTCTCCCCTTCCTACTCCACATATCAAGAAGCGCTCAACACACTGACCGACCCTTTAGACTCTCACTGACCATCACCACGACCTCATCTGCCAATTTGGTAAGAAGCTTCTACACCGGCTTCTACACCGGCTCCTACTACCATCTGAGATCCCTAGTCCGAGAATTGCTCTTCGACACCACAACCGCATCCAGCCCAGCCCATACGTGCACGAACTGATCGCTATAAGAACAGCCCAGTCCCAACCATTGTAAAAATTATCGATAACTTGTAATAAATCAGTGTACTCACTCCCAGTAAACACTACTCCTTGCACTGTCACTATGTTGAAATGAACTGTAGTTTGAGCTTTTCCCCAGCTAGTTATTATATGTATTATTTGTGTCACTCATGTTACTTGTATATTATTTCATCTGCAAATCCATTCCTCTAAATATAACTGCTATTTTCAATACAAGCTTCTTCAATAAACTGTTAATTATGTTGGCCCATACCAACTCACTCCCCTGAACCCTCCTCCCCAGCGGACTATCAACAAGTTCTTGCCATAAGGTACTATCTCATTTGGCCAAGGAATGGAACCAGTGATGAATAGTGGTGAACAGTGCTTAACCCAGTGAAAAACAACTCGGCAGTTGAGTCTTACCCAAGCTAGCTAACCACCTTCACACAGTGAGGTCCCAGGTACCCAGTTATACTTCCCCTGAGACTCCACGATAGAGAGGCCTGGGACCACACCTCACCCACTTGAATGAGTGAGTCATGTCGACCACGTGGTGTCCCCAAGATGCTACGACAACCATGTACTTATAACACCATCTGCTACATCAGGCCTCATAACGCCACATCTGTCCACCTTAATCTGTGCTCCTTCACCTTTCTACACCATGATGTACTCAGTTTGTGTCCACTGTATACTTGAAAAGTCATTATTTCTATATATAAGTAATGCAGGCTGGCTTTAAATACCTCAATCCCCTAATTCCAACACTGTAACCTATAACTGTTACCTAGACATATAGAGAGTCTTTACAGAATGATAGCAGACACGAGGAAGACGAACAACAAGAGGAGAAGAGTTAGAAGAAAATCAACTTCAAGCTAAGAAGAAGAATACCAAGACATTTCCTCCAAACAAGAAAACAACACACACAATCAAGCCGACCAAACACTGAGAAACCATGGCGGAACCCAACATGCACTGGACGCTTGACCTGACTCTATCCTGCCGCATCCAGGCGAGTTGCTGCTTAAAGTCCCTCACGCAAGCGCTGTTTAGCCACTGCACCTATTCTATCCTCCTAAAATTCACTTCAATCCCCCCCTGCCACTAGCATGTTATGTATGTATGTATGTATGTATGTATGTATGTATGTATGAATGAATGATAACTGCAACTTTGTGTATTAAAACTCATTACTCTTACCGAAGTAATATAGTGCGTGGTTATGTTATGTCATGTTAGGATAGATTATAAACTACATTGGGTTACATTTCGTGAGGTTCGGTGACGCTACAGGAAGTTAGGTGAGGTACCTGGAGGTTAGGTGAATGTTGACTGACTGACTGACTGACTGATTGACAATTATTAGGAAGTGGTTCCAACACGTTCACACACAACCTATACTCATACCACAAGTCCAGAATTAGAGAGGATCATGTTATTGGATATATTTTCAACGATTTACTCAGTGTCTAACCAACTCTTTAGCGATTTAAATGTGGACCTAAAATTAGGTCCGTATATTTGTTTGTCGTGGTGGTGGTGGTGGTGGGCGCCCGTCCATCAGGTTGATTAACCACCAAAACCATAAAGGGTGCGGCCCTGCCGTTTCAGGGCATAAACCACATCCATGGCGGTGACGGTCTTCCTTTTTGCGTGCTCGGTGTAGGTGACGGCGTCACGGATGACGTTCTCCAGAAACACCTTGAGGACGCCGCGGGTCTCCTCGTAGATGAGGCCGGATATACGTTTAACACCTCCACGCCGAGCTAGACGACGAATGGCGGGCTTGGTGATACCCTGGATGTTATCACGAAGCACCTTACGATGACGCTTGGCGCCACCCTTTCCAAGTCCCTTGCCTCCTTTGCCTCGTCCAGTCATGTTGTTGTGGTTGCTACTACAGGTGGTCCTGGTGTGGCTTCGCCGAATCGAATCGAAAATCGAAAAATGCTAGTGACAGGGGGGAAGGAGGTTCAGGAGAAGAATAAAGGGAGGATTGAAGTGAATTTAGGAGGAGAGAACAGATGCAGTGGCTAAACACCGCTTGCGTGAGGGATTATAAGATGGGGGCAGCAGCAACAACCCGGCTGGACGCGGCAGGGAGGCGACAAGACAAGGCCAGGCTAGCGTCAGGTCAAGCGTCAGGTCAAGCGTCAGGTCAGGCGTCAGGTGCGTGTTGGGTTGTGCAATGGATGTTCAGTGCTTGGTCGGCTTGATTGTGTTTTGGTTTCTTGTGTGGAGGGGATGTCTTGGTCTTCTTAGCTTGATGTCGATTTTCTTCTCTCTCTCCTTCTCTTCTTGCTCTCTTGAATTGTCCATTCGTTTGTGTTTGGGTCTTCTTGTTCGTCTTCCTCGTATTTTAAGTCCTCATAGGTGTGGAAGAATTCAGAGAGGGAGAGGTTGACCACGTGGGCTTCAGCACCACTGGCCGCGTGGGCTTCAGCACCACTGGCCGCGTGGGCTTCAGCACCACGGGCCACGTGGTGTTCTTGGTTCTGTGTGGTGGGCTGCTTCTGTTGAGTTTTCTTTTCTTGGTTTTTCTTTACTGCTGGTTTTTTCTTTTCTTGGGAGCGTACAGCAAGGAGGGCCTCTTTGTAGCTCAGTTTTTTCTCAAGACGAGCCTTGGCTACCCTGCATTCCTCCTTCCATCTGGGGCAGGTCCGGTCGGCGGAGGAGTGTGGGCCACCACAGGCAACGCATTTTTTCTCTGTGTTGGGGCAGGCCGTATAGCGGTGTCCAGGGCTGCCACACATGGAGCAGGTGTCTTCCTGCGCCTCACACTTGTTTACAGTGTGTCCATAGTGCTGGCATTTGTAACACCGTTTCGGTCTGCAGTAGGGCTTGACTGGCATAGTTACCCACGCCAGTTGAGCTTCCTTGGGTAGGGTGGAGTGGTGTCCGATGAGGGCAGTGGTGTCGGACAGCTTTTTCACAACTTGGAGCTGCTGCTCCTTGAGGAGCTCACTCAGCTCTGCTTTGTCCATGTGGGCAATTTCGGCGTGGAGATTACACCCAGCTTCAAGTTGTCCCACATGAAGGCAAACATTTTAAAAGGAATGCCGTTGATGTCTGGGATCTCCGCGAGTTGAGCGGGCATGCCCATCTCGGCGAAGGTGATCTTGATGTCACCATGGAGCTTTAGGCGTTCTACCTTGGTGACCCCCACGATCCCATTAGCTTCGAAAAACTTCTGGAGAACTAGGAGGTTTAGTTTCTTGGGGCAGGTCGGCGTGTCCGGACGTATCCGCGCCACGTTAACAAACTCGTATCCGTTCATGGTGAGGGAGAGAGAGTGTGTGTCGCTTCGCCCACGGTTTGGTGGGAGTAGGTGGCGTGCTGTGGACGCAGCGGTAGTATCGTTCATCCAAGGCCGTCCCTCCCTCTTGGAGGTGGGGCGTAGCTTGCGGATGACGCATGCGGCACTCGTGGCCAATGAGGTGGCCACTGAGGTTGTTGTTGTTGTTGTTGTATAGATTGTCGGACCGTAGTCCGACACGGGCCTTTGCCTATAGGCGGCCCGTTTGGTGGTTCCGGCTGGAGCTCCAGGAGCAGCCAGACCGGATTGGGATTGGAGGTGGTCCCACCTGCAGATTGGAGGGATACTGCAGGTTGCAAGTGTGAGCGGACCCCCGATCAGTGGACGCTTACCACCGGCCCCCACTCTTGGACGTGGTCAGCCTCGGAGTGGCGCGCCCCCCGAACTGGGGTCCGCACTTGCTGGGAGAGGATGCTTTCTGAGCTATCTGGGTGGTGGGTATCGTGTGATGACCCGGAGTAGGTGGTGAATGTGGTCTGTATGGGCCTTTCGGGTTAGAGTGGCCGCTGGTGTTGTGTGTGTTTCTTGGGAGAGTTGAGTTCTGTTTCGGAGGCTTTGTGTGACCTCGCAATCGAGGAGATAGTGTTCAAGTGGGTTGGCTGCTGGCTCCTGACAGTAGGTGCATTCCATGACGTCGTTTCCGATCATCTGCCAGGAGCACTTGTACCCTAGTCGTAGTCGGTGAAGGCTGACTTGGGTTTGTCTTGGAGTTTTCTTGTCTGCGAAAGGTGGTTCCCCTTTTGTGGCCGCCAGGTACCATTTGGCTGATTGGGAACCAGCGTTGAGTGCGTGAAGGAAGCTCTTTTTGATATGGAGCTTGGTAGTCTTTCTGAGGTGATTCTTGATCTGTTGCACACTTGCTGGAACTTGGATGTGTACGCTACTGGAGCGTGTAGCTGCCTTGGCTGCTTCGTCTGCCACGTCGTTTCCTCCGATCCCTACATGACTGGGAATCCAGTGTAAGACGACTGGTCGGTTTTGGCTTTGGAATTCCTGTAGCTGTGCGAGGATCGAGGTGATGATGTGGACGTTGTCTCTTGGTTGACTGTGTTGCAGCGCCTGCATGGCCGATTTCGAGTCCGTGTGAATTATGACGGACTTGTTGTGTTGTGTTGCAGCGTGTTGTAGGGCCTTTGAGATTGCTACCAGTTCTGTTTGTAGGGTGGAGCAGTCGTTGGAAAGTCTCCATTGGAGGGTCTGACCTTGGGTGTAGAAGGCCGCTCCGGATCTATGATGTTTTGGGTCCACCGAGCCGTCTGTGAAGTATGATGCTGCATCAGCCGGTGTCTCGGTGGCTATGGCTTGGAGAGATATTTTTTTGAGGTCCTCCTTCTGGAGGTTGGCTTTACTGTCGCCGAGGTCGGTGAATTTGAGTGTGGCTGGTGGAGGGCTCCATGGTGGAGGAACAGTGTAACCATTGTCTCGTGTGTCTTGGTTGTTCTTGACGAGTGTTTCTGCTTGCAGGTGTCGGATGACCTCGCTTGCCTCGTGCGACCAGGTGGCCCCTCGCACTCTGTGGTCGAGGTGGAGGGAGGCACTGATTCGAATCTTGGCAGCTGTGGGCTTGTCTGCTCTGCAGATTTTGGCGAGGAGACCGGCTGTCACCTGCTTGACTCGTACTGCCAGGGGTGGTAGCTCGGTTTCCATCTGCAGATTGCAAATTCTGGTCCACATGGGTGCTCCGAGCATGGTCCTGAGAGCATTGTTTTGAATGACCTCTAGCTTAGCTATTTGGTCTTCTCTCAGTCCAATGAGTGCTGGAGCACTGTAATCTACCAGCGATCTGATGGCGGCTGTGTAGTAGGCTTTGAGCACATGAAGGTTTGCTCCTGCGGATTTGCTGGTGAGAGACCTCATTATATTGTGTCTGCTCTTCGTCCTGTGCCTGAGATACTCGAGTTGCGGCTTGAAGGTGAGTTTCTGGTCAAACCAGATTCCAAGACACTGGTGGGCGTTGGTCCAGACTACCGGCGTGTTTTGTATGGAGAGCGTCTTGTCTGGTGTGTCTGTGCAGATGGCCATCGCTTTCGACTTGGCTGGATTTATCTTGAGTCCAAGTCTGTTGCACTCCTCTTCTATAAGTTGGAGTGCGTGTTGCGTGTTGGCTAGTCTGTTCGATCCTCTTACTATAAGCTGTAAGTCGTCTGCATAGCATAGGAGCTTGGCTGTTTGTCTGAAGGGAAGTTTGACTAGATTTTCCATCAGGACGTTGAACAGCATTGGACTGAGGATGCCTCCTTGTGGGGTTCCGTTTTCATGGACCCTGTAGCTTGAGGTTGCTCCCTGAAAGCGTACTCGTGCTTCTCTCTGTGTGAGGTAGTTCTGGATCCACCCCAGCAACCTTCCTTTGACGCCTTTTTTAGCGAGCGTAGTTGTAATGGCCAAAGGATTTGCTAGTTCGAAGGCTTTCTCCAGGTCGAGGAAGACCACCAGAGCTGGTTTGTTGTCCACTGTGCTGAGTATCTCGGCGATGTTGTTGCCTGTGCCGGTGTTCTCGGTGTAAGCAAAGATGTGAGGGTGTGGGCTGCCTACTTTCCACTTGAGTCGGTTGAGAGCCATTCTTTCTCCGGTCTTCGCTATGCAGCTGAGAAGGGAGATGGGCCTCGGCTTGTCTGGTTCTCTGGGCTTCGGAATGGGCTGTATATCTGCCTTCTTCCATTCCGGTGGGAGTCTTTGTGCTGTCCACGAAGCATTGATGGCTTGCAGCAGAGCCTCGTGTCCGGCTGTACCGGCATGAGAGAGCATGGAGTAGGTTATCCTGTCGGCCCCTGGAGCTGTATCCTTGCTTCGTTTTAGCGACTTCTGGAGTTCTTGCTGGTTGAATGGTCTGTCAGTGTCATCTTCACTGTTGCAGGCCTCTTGGATCATCTGGAGTCTGACCTGTCGCAGACGCCGTTGTGTCTCCTCCGCCTGTCTCGGGAGGTTCTTCGTTGCTGCTCGGTCAGAGAACAGTTTTGCAAGTCTCTCGGCTTCCTCTTCTGGGTTGGGATGAGTTGGTGGTGGTGGTGTTGCCTTCCCAGATGCCCTTCGGATCTGGGCCCACATCTTGCCAAGGGTGGTGTGCTCGTTCAGTTCGGAGCACCACTTGAGCCAGCTTGCGTTTTTAATTTCTTCCTTCTCTTCCCTGGTATCCTTGACTATGACTTGCAGGAGATGTCTGTTTGTTGCCGTGGGATGTCTCCTGTAGTTTCTTCGGGCCATGTTCACTCTGTGGTTGAGTTCTTTCACCCTGGGACAGTAGTACCAGTAATCATTGTACTGTCTTGATGTGGGTTTTGTTTTTGGGATAGCCTCTTCTGCCGCTAGGTGAAACGCCTCGACCAATTGGTGGTGGAGGGTTGTCTCATCCGCGGGTGCTGCGCCGGCCGGCTGTGATTTTTCGCGCCACTTAGCCAGGTGTTTCTTGAAGAGTCCCCAGTCTGCCTTTTGAGTGTTGTATCTCCATCTCGGGGGGGGTGGAGTGGGGAGTTTGTTCACCTTCAGCGTTGTTAGGGTGGCGAAGTGGTCACTGGTCAGCGTGGGGTGTATCTGCCAGGAGGCCGAAGGCTGTAGTGCACTGGAGACGAAGGTTAGATCTAGCCTTCCTCCCCTAGTGTGGGTGGGCTCTCCGGTGTTCAGGAGGCAGATCTCGGGTGTATCTTGAAAGGTGGTGTATAGGTGTAGGCCGTCTTCATTTGTGGGGCTTGCCGAGCTTAGGAAGGGATGATGTGCGTTGAAATCCCCTCCTATGAGTGTGGCGTGGTCGGCGGCCGAAGCAAATAATTGAGTAACCTCCAGTGAGCCCCTTGGGTTCTTGTAGATGTTGTGAACAGTTAATTCCCGTTCTTGGAGGGTTACTTTGACGGCCTGTGTCTCGATGTTTTCCCCACATGGAAATTGCTGCGTGACATCGGCGGAGGGTATGCTTGACTTGACCAAGATCATACATCCTCTTGTTGACGCCTGCGTGAAATGCCTCCTGTATGTCTTGTAACCGCTGAATTTGAAACAGTGGTGTTCTTGTAGAAGTGTTTCTTGTAGGAGTATGATGTCAAGCTTGTCCTTGGCTGCTGCTTCTTGTAGGAGGTGTTTCTTGTTTTTGATGCCCTGAGCATTCCATGTTAGGATGTTCAGGGTGCTGACGTTTTCCACCACTGTTTCATCGGGGACTTCTGGTGGTCCTCGATGGAGATGTCCAAGTTCGATTCCAACTGAATCAGGTCCATGTCTTCGTGTTCTGTGGTTTTTGCCTTCTGGGCCGTGGTTCGGTTCAGGGGAGTTGAAACGTCCAGTTTCTTTCTGGGAGCTGTCGGTATCTTGGGAGCTGTCGGTGTCTTGGGTTCTCTGGTGGCCTTCTTCGGTGTAGAGTGTACCTCGGCTGTTACTCGTGTGCGGACCGGCGTGGCTTCCTCCACTGAGGTGGCTGGAGCTGTGGCGACTTGCCCGAGGACGCTCCCCATGAGTATTTGGAGCTGTGTGGGTTGGATCTTGTGGCCCAGTAGTCCGGCTAGGCCCTCCGCGAAGGTCGTCAGTACATTGGCTAGGTCTGATATGTGTATCATTCCTTCTGGTGCCTTGGTGTGTGCTTCTTTTGTCTTTCTCGTGGTTGTCGTTCTCTGCTGCTTGGGTGGCTGAGGTGTGGCTGTAGTGAGGCCAGGAAACTGGGCTGCACTTTGGGTGTTGACTGGCTGAGGAGGTTGTCTTTGTTGTTTGGGCCTTTGGGTTCCCCACACGAAGGTACTTGGTGGGGCTGGTGTGTAGGCGGTGGGGGCCGGTCTTGCTGCTGGTCGGTTTGCCTGGACCCTCTTTGTTCTCTCGGAGCATCCAGGATTCCAGGCGTGGTGTTTGCCCCCGCAGTTGGCACACTTGGGGGCAATTTTTTCCCCATTTTTCAGTTTGGTGAGGCAGGACTGTGTGCCGTGCTTCTGTGCGCAGACTGCGCAGATTTCCCTGTACGTGCACCTTGTCTGATGGTGCCCGTATTTCTGGCATCTGAAGCATCGCAGGGGCTCTGGGACGAAGGGCCTCACTTCGTAGATCCCCCAGGTTTTGAGGTCTATGGTGCTGGGGGGTGAGCCGTAGTGCGTTATGAGGACTTGTTTCGTGGTGGCCGTCTTGTCGGACAGGGGAGAGCATCTCTCGGCTTTTAGGATCTTCGGGTGGTTCTCCAGGGGTTCGAGAGGTAGTTCCTTTGGGTACCGGAGGACTACCGACTTCATCAGTTTCTGGGCGGGGTCTAGCTTGGTTGAAGTAATGGTGGTGGTGTTTTGTAGGTAAGTGTCGAGGGTGGTGGCGGAGTTCTTGTCTTTGGGGTGAACGATCATCTCCCCCTTTAGGTTGGGCCGCACTGAGAACTTGGCCAGTGGGTTTTGCTTTTCCATCTCTGTGACGGCGGCATATGTTGTTTTTGCGTCCGTTTTCGTGATCCGGAATTTTGGCAGTGTCGTTGGAGGTGAGCTGGTGGTGGTGATGGGTGCCTTGGGGGCTGCTTGACGGCAATCGTTTCCCGAAAAGGCACGTCGGCGTTTCTTATTTTCTACCTTCGTCCAGTTGTCCTCAGTAGCGGTAGCAGTGGTGGTGGTGGTGGAGGTGGTGGTGGTGGTGGAGTTGTTGGAGGTGGTGGCAGAGTTCCTACTTTTCAGGGCTTCGTTGAAGGCGCGTAACTGGTCTGCTTTCTCTGTGCGAAGCCTGTCGTGGTTCGGGTCGTCAGGTTGGCGGTTCAGGCGGGGATCGCGGTTAGGAGGGCGTACGCGCTCCATAACCGGGTTGTTGTTTTTTTTTTTTTTTTTTTTTTTTTTTTTTTTTTTTTTTTTTTTTTTTTTTTTTTTTTTTTTTTTTTTTTTTTTTTAGATCCTACCTATTCCGGTTGAGTAAACAGCAAAGGAATTACAGCACTCCCCACTAGCTGGTGGTCGTAGAGTGGTTCCTGAGCTTCTCTCACGGAGCCCCGATTGGGGAAGCCTACTTCCTAGTGTATGTGACTGCTCACTTATAGACGTGAGCTAAGTGTGCCTATTTGGGAAGGATAAGGATTGCGACCCTCTTTCCAGGTGGACCCGCACGATCACGGTTTTCCTGGAAAGACTCGGCTGGGGAGGGTTTTGCTCCGACCCCCTTTCGTGTTCACAATCTCCTGGGAGGGAGGTGAACAGTTACAGGGGGGACCGCAGGACGAATACACTTTTGAGGGTGCAGGTCCCTAGGCCAGAGCGAAAAAGGAAAAATGGTAGTAGAAGGAAAAGAGCTCAAACCACGCCGGGAATATCGCGCTATAACTGCTCTCCAGCTGGAGTGTGGGTCACTCACACCACCAGTGGGGAGGGCAAGCTAATGCTCGATAAACCGAGAACGCTCGTGAGTTGTTGTGGACGATGACAGTCGTGGGTGGTCTGGTCCGGGAAGATGGCCAACAATGGTACAAGGGAGAGGGCGGTCTTCAGAGTTCCGGGTCCAGCAGGAGGTCTTGTTGAGAGGTCTTCTTCGTTTAGGAGCGATGCGATGAGTGGCGGCCCGGCAGGCGGGCGGGCTTATATACAGACATTCTCCACCTCAGTGGCCACCTCATTGGCCACGAGTGCCCGGTGAACTGGCCAAGCATGCCGTGTCTGAGGGCACCAAGGCTGTCACCAAGTACACCTCTTCCAAGTAAGAGGTTACTTGTGCACAACAAACACGCCATCCCACTACTACAACTTAATCGGCTCCATCGGAGCCACAGTTACATGTTAAAGAGACAGTTACCGACAGTGATATATTGAGAGGGAAATAAAAAAAAAAAAAAATTATAATAATCTGCATTCTCTATTGGCGTAGAAACCGGACTAAATCGAAACATAATAAATAAATAAATAAATTCTGCGTGGAGTACTTTTACACCCACTGCAAAGTGACATACATGGAGTGTGTTTGGGCTTCATTTCATGTTTGCAGCACGCCTAATTCATGTAAACAATTTATTTTATTTTATTGTATTTTATTGTATTTTCTTTTATTTTATTTATTTATTTACTTACTTATTCTTTATACATTTATTTGTTACTAGCTCTTGTTTGTTGCACCCACCCACCTCCCGAATTGATGACCTACTATACATTCGTGCCTGCACGAATGTTACCAACTTACCGTTAGGCGATTTGGGTAACCGAAATTAACGCTCTCCTACCACCAACCATTTCGATTGTCATGAAAATTATCTTCAGAACAGTTCTTTGGCCCTGAGAAGGGCCGAGTTATAGATGTCTGGTAGGTTTTGTTGTGCTTTTTCTTTTTCCCCAAGGAAGAGGACTTAAGCACGCTCTCCGCGGATGCGCCGGGCCAGCTGGATGTCCTTGGGCATGATGGTAACGCGCTTGGCGTGAATGGCACACAGGTTGGTGTCCTCGAAAAGACCCACCAGGTAAGCCTCAGAGGCTTCCTGCAGAGCCATGACGGCAGACGACTGGAAGCGCAGGTCAGTCTTGAAATCCTGGGCGATCTCACGCACCAGGCGCTGGAAGGGCAGCTTCCTGATGAGTAGCTCTGTGCTCTTCTGGTAACGACGGATCTCACGAAGGGCGACGGTTCCGGGCCTGTAACGATGGGGCTTCTTGACACCACCGGTGGCTGGGGCGGACTTGCGAGCTGCCTTGGTGGCAAGCTGCTTCCGTGGAGCCTTGCCTCCAGTGGACTTGCGGGCAGTCTGTTTAGTACGGGCCATCTCGACGACGAAATAGTCAATACGGGCGGCCCGGTTGTTGTTGTTGTTGTATAGATTGTCGGACCGTAGTCCGACACGGGCCTTTGCCTATAGGCGGCCCGTTTGGTGGTTCCGGCTGGAGCTCCAGGAGCAGCCAGACCGGATTGGGATTGGAGGTGGTCCCACCTGCAGATTGGAGGGATACTGCAGGTTGCAAGTGTGAGCGGACCCCCGATCAGTGGACGCTTACCACCAGCCCCCACTCTTGGACGTGGTCAGCTTCGGAGTGGCGCGCCCCCCGAACTGGGGTCCGCACTTGCTGGGAGAGGATGCTTTCTAAGCTATCTGGGTGGTGGGTATCGTGTGATCACCCGGAGTAGGTGGTGAGTGTGGTCTGTGTGGGCCTTTCGGGTTAGAGTGGCCGCTGGTGTTGTGTGTGTTTCTTGGGAGATTTGAGTTCTGTCTCGGAGGCTTTGTGTGACCTCGCAATCGAGGAGATAGTGTTCAAGTGGGTTGGCTGCTGGCTCCTGACAGTAGGTGCATTCCATGACGTCGTTTCCGATCATCTGCCAGGAGCACTTGTACCCTAGTCGTAGTCGGTGAAGGTTGACTTGGGTTTGTCTTGGAGTTTTCTTGTCTGCGAAAGGTGGTTCCCCTTTTGTGGCCGCCAGGTACCATTTGGCTGATTGGGAACCAGCGTTGAGTGCGTGAAGGAAGCTCTTTTTGATGTGGAGCTTGGTAGTCTTTCTGAGGTGATTCTTGATCTGTTGCACACTTGCTGGAACTTGGATGTGTACGCTACTAGAACGTGTAGCTGCCTTGGCTGCTTCGTCTGCCACGTCATTTCCTCCGATCCCTACATGACTGGGAATCCAGTGTAAGACGACTGGTCGGTGTTGGCTTTGGAATTCCTGTAGCTGTGCGAGGATCGAGGTGATGATGTGGACGTTGTCTCTTGGTTGACTGTGTTGCAGCGCCTGCATGGCCGATTTCGAGTCCGTGTGAATTATGACGGACTTGTTGTGTTGTGTTGCAGCGTGTTGTAGGGCCTTTGAGATTGCTACCAGTTCTGTTTGTAGGGTGGAGCAGTCGTTGGAAAGTCTCCATTTGAGGGTCTGACCTTGGGTGTAGAAGGCCGCTCCGGATCTGTGATGTTTTGGGTCCACCGAGCCGTCTGTGAAGTATGATGCTGCATCAGCCGGTGTCTCGGTGGCTATGGCTTGGAGAGATATTTTTTGGAGGTCCTCCTTCTGGAGGTTGGCTTTACTATCGCCGAGGTCGGTGAATTTGAGTGTGGCTGGTGGAGGGCTCCATGGTGGAGGAACAGTGTAACCATTGTCTCGTGTGTCTTGGTTGTTCTTGACGAGTGTTTCTGCTTGCAGGTGTCGGATGACCTCGCTTGCCTCGTGCGACCAGGTGGCCCCTCGCACTCTGTGGTCGAGGTGGAGGGAGGCACTGATTCGAATCTTGGCAACTGTGGGCTTGTCTGCTCTACAGATTTTGGCGAGGAGACCGGCTGTCACCTGCTTGACTCGTACTGCCAGGGGTGGTAGCTCGGTTTCCATTTGCAGATTGCAAATTCTGGTCCACATGGGTGCTCCGAGCATGGTCCTGAGAGCATTGTTTTGAATGACTTCTAGCTTAGCTATTTGGTCTTCTCTCAGTCCAATGAGTGCTGGAGCACTGTAATCTACCAGCGATCTGATGGCGGCTGTGTAGTAGGCTTTGAGCACATGAAGGTTTGCTCCTGCGGATTTGCTGGTGAGCGACCTCATTATATTGTGTCTGCTCTTCGTCCTGTGCCTGAGATACTCGAGTTGCGGCTTGAAGGTGAGTTTCTGGTCAAACCAGATTCCAAGACACTGGTGGGCGTTGGTCCAGACTACCGGCGTGTTTTGTATGGAGAGCAACTTGTCTGGTGTGTTTGTGCAGATGGCCATCGCTTTCGACTTGGCTGGATTTATCTTGAGTCCAAGTCTGTTGCACTCCTCTTCTATAAGTTGGAGTGCGTGTTGCGTGTTGGCTAGTCTGTTCGATCCTCTTACTATAAGCTGTAAGTCGTCTGCATAGCATAGGAGCTTGGCTGTTTGTCTGAAGGGAAGTTTGACTAGATTTTCCATCAGGACATTGAACAGCATTGGACTGAGGATGCCTCCTTGTGGGGTTCCGTTTTCGTGGACCCTGTAGCTTGAGGTTGCTCCCTGAAAGCGTACTCGTGCTTCTCTCTGTGTGAGGTAGTTCTGGATCCACCCCAGCAACCTTCCTTTGACGCCTTTTTTAGCGAGCGTAGTTGTAATGGCCAAAGGATTTGCTAGTTCGAAGGCTTTCTCCAGGTCGAGGAAGACCACCAGAGCTGGTTTGTTGTCCACTGTGCTGAGTATCTCGGCGATGTTGTTGCCTGTGCCGGTGTTCTCGGTGTAAGCAAAGATGTGAGGGTGTGGGCTGCCTACTTTCCACTTGAGTCGGTTGAGAGCCATTCTTTCTCCGGTCTTCGCTATGCAGCTGAGAAGGGAGATGGGCCTCGGCTTGTCTGGTTCTCTGGGCTTCGGAATGGGCTGTATATCTGCCTTCTTCCATTCCGGTGGGAGTCTTTGTGCTGTCCACGAGGCATTGATGGCTTGCAGCAGAGCCTCGTGTCCGGCTGTACCGGCATGAGAGAGCATGGAGTAGGTTATCCTGTCGGCCCCTGGAGCTGTATCCTTGCTTCGTTTTAGCGACTTCTGGAGTTCTTGCTGGTTGAATGGTCTGTCAGTGTCATCTTCACTGTTGCAGGCCTCTTGGATCATCTGGAGTCTGACCTGTCGCAGACGCCGTTGTGTCTCCTCCGCCTGTCTCGGGAGGTTCTTCGTTGCTGCTCGGTCAGAGAACAGTTTTGCAAGTCTCTCGGCTTCCTCTTCTGGGTTGGGATGAGTTGGTGGTGGTGGTGTTGCCTTCCCAGATGCCCTTCGGATCTGGGCCCACATCTTGCCAAGGGTGGTGTGCTCGTTGAGTTCGGAGCACCACTTGAGCCAGCTTGCGTTTTTAATTTCTTCCTTCTCTTCCCTGGTATCCTTGACTATGACTTGCAGGAGATGTCTGTTTGTTGCCGTGGGATTTCTCCTGTAGTTTCTTCGGGCCATGTTCACTCTGTGGTTGAGTTCTTTCACCCTGGGACAGTAGTACCAGTAATCATTGTACTGTCTTGATGTGGGTTTTGTTTTTGGGATAGCCTCTTCTGCCGCTAGGTGAAACGCCTCGACCAATTGGTGGTGGAGGGTTGTCTCATCCGCGGGTGCTGCGCCGGCCGGCTGTGATTTTTCGCGCCACTTAGCCAGGTGTTTCTTGAAGAGTCCCCAGTCTGCCTTTTGAGTGTTGTATCTCCATCTCGGGGGGGGTGGAGTGGGGAGTTTGTTCACCTTCAGCGTTGTTAGGGTGGCGAAGTGGTCACTGGTCAGCGTGGGGTGTATCTGCCAGGAGGCCGAAGGCTGTAGTGCACTGGAGACGAAGGTTAGATCTAGCCTTCCTCCCCTAGTGTGGGTGGGCTCTCCGGTGTTCAGGAGGCAGATCTCGGGTGTATCTTGAAAGGTGGTGTATAGGTGTAGGCCGTCTTCATTTGTGGGGCTTGCCGAGCTTAGGAAGGGATGATGTGCGTTGAAATCCCCTCCTATGAGTGTGGCGTGGTCGGCGGCCGAAGCAAATAATTGAGTAACCTCCAGTGAGCCCCTTGGGTTCTTGTAGATGTTGTGAACAGTTAATTCCCGTTCTTGGAGGGTTACTTTGACGGCCTGTGTCTCGATGTTTTCCCCACATGGAAATTGCTGCGTGACATCGGCGGAGGGTATGCTTGACTTGACCAAGATCATACATCCTCTTGTTGACGCCTGCGTGAAATGCCTCCTGTATGTCTTGTAACCGCTGAATTTGAAACAGTGGTGTTCTTGTAGAAGTGTTTCTTGTAGGAGTATGATGTCAAGCTTGTCCTTGGCTGCTGCTTCTTGTAGGAGGTGTTTCTTGTTTTTGATGCCCTGAGCATTCCATGTTAGGATGTTCAGGGTGCTGACGTTTTCCACCACTGTTTCATCGGGGACTTCTGGTGGTCCTCGATGGAGATGTCCAAGTTCGATTCCAACTGAATCAGGTCCATGTCTTCGTGTTCTGTGGTTTTTGCCTTCTGGGCCGTGGTTCGGTTCAGGGGAGTTGAAACGTCCAGTTTCTTTCTGGGAGCTGTCGGTATCTTGGGAGCTGTCGGTGTCTTGGGTTCTCTGGTGGCCTTCTTCGGTGTAGAGTGTACCTCGGCTGTTACTCGTGTGCGGACCGGCGTGGCTTCCTCCACTGAGGTGGCTGGAGCTGTGGCGACTTGCCCGAGGACGCTCCCCATGAGTATTTGGAGCTGTGTGGGTTGGATCTTGTGGCCCAGTAGTCCGGCTAGGCCCTCCGCGAAGGTCGTCAGTACATTGGCTAGGTCTGATATGTGTATCATTCCTTCTGGTGCCTTGGTGTGTGCTTCTTTTGTCTTTCTCGTGGTTGTCGTTCTCTGCTGCTTGGGTGGCTGAGGTGTGGCTGTAGTGAGGCCAGGAAACTGGGCTGCACTTTGGGTGTTGACTGGCTGAGGAGGTTGTCTTTGTTGTTTGGGCCTTTGGGTTCCCCACACGAAGGTACTTGGTGGGGCTGGTGTGTAGGCGGTGGGGGCCGGTCTTGCTGCTGGTCGGTTTGCCTGGACCCTCTTTGTTCTCTCGGAGCATCCAGGATTCCAGGCGTGGTGTTTGCCCCCGCAGTTGGCACACTTGGGGGCAATTTTTTCCCCATTTTTCAGTTTGGTGAGGCAGGACTGTGTGCCGTGCTTCTGTGCGCAGACTGCGCAGATTTCCCTGTACGTGCACCTTGTCTGATGGTGCCCGTATTTCTGGCATCTGAAGCATCGCAGGGGCTCTGGGACGAAGGGCCTCACTTCGTAGATCCCCCAGGTTTTGAGGTCTATGGTGCTGGGGGGTGAGCCGTAGTGCGTTATGAGGACTTGTTTCGTGGTGGCCGTCTTGTCGGACAGGGGAGAGCATCTCTCGGCTTTTAGGATCTTCGGGGCGGCCTGGTTGTTGTTGTTGTTGTATAGATTGTCGGACCGTAGTCCGACACGGGCCTTTGCCTATAGGCGGCCCGTTTGGTGGTTCCGGCTGGAGCTCCAGGAGCAGCCAGACCGGATTGGGATTGGAGGTGGTCCCACCTGCAGATTGGAGGGATACTGCAGGTTGCAAGTGTGAGCGGACCCCCGATCAGTGGACGCTTACCACCGGCCCCCACTCTTGGACGTGGTCAGCCTCGGAGTGGCGCGCCCCCCGAACTGGGGTCCGCACTTGCTGGGAGAGGATGCTTTCTAAGCTATCTGGGTGGTGGGTATCGTGTGATGACCCGGAGTAGGTGGTGAATGTGGTCTGTATGGGCCTTTCGGGTTAGAGTGGCCGCTGGTGTTGTGTGTGTTTCTTGGGAGATTTGAGTTCTGTTTCGGAGGCTTTGTGTGACCTCGCAATCGAGGAGATAGTGTTCAAGTGGGTTGGCTGCTGGCTCCTGACAGTAGGTGCATTCCATGACGTCGTTTCCGATTATCTGCCAGGAGCACTTGTACCCTAGTCGTAGTCGGTGAAGGCTGACTTGGGTTTGTCTTGGAGTTTTCTTGTCTGCGAAAGGTGGTTCCCCTTTTGTGGCCGCCAGGTACCATTTGGCTGATTGGGAACCAGCGTTGAGTGCGTGAAGGAAGCTCTTTTTGATGTGGAGCTTGGTAGTCTTTCTGAGGTGATTCTTGATCTGTTGCACACTTGCTGGAACTTGGATGTGTACGCTACTAGAACGTGTAGCTGCCTTGGCTGCTTCGTCTGCCACGTCGTTTCCTCCGATCCCTACATGACTGGGAATCCAGTGTAAGACGACTGGTCGGTTTTGGCTTTGGAATTCCTGTAGCTGTGCGAGGATCGAGGTGATGATGTGGACGTTGTCTCTTGGTTGACTGTGTTGCAGCGCCTGCATGGCCGATTTCGAGTCCGTGTGAATTATGACGGACTTGTTGTGTTGTGTTGCAGCGTGTTGTAGGGCCTTTGAGATTGCTACCAGTTCTGTTTGTAGGGTGGAGCAGTCGTTGGAAAGTCTCCATTTGAGGGTCTGACCTTGGGTGTAGAAGGCCGCTCCGGATCTGTGATGTTTTGGGTCCACCGAGCCGTCTGTGAAGTATGATGCTGCATCAGCCGGTGTCTCGGTGGCTATGGCTTGGAGAGATATTTTTTGGAGGTCCTCCTTCTGGAGGTTGGCTTTACTATCGCCGAGGTCGGTGAATTTGAGTGTGGCTGGTGGAGGGCTCCATGGTGGAGGAACAGCGTAACCATTGTCTCGTGTGTCTTGGTTGTACTTGACGAGTGTTTCTGCTTGCAGGTGTCGGATGACCTCGCTTGCCTCGTGCGACCAGGTGGCCCCTCGCACTCTGTGGTCGAGGTGGAGGGAGGCACTGATTCGAATCTTGGCAACTGTGGGCTTGTCTGCTCTACAGATTTTGGCGAGGAGACCGGCTGTCACCTGCTTGACCCGTACTGCCAGGGGTGGTAGCCTTGCCTCCAGTGGACTTGCGGGCAGTCTGTTTAGTACGGGCCATCTCGACGACGAAATAGTCAATACGGGCGGCCCGGCAGGCGGGCGGGCTTATATACAGACATTCTCCACCTCAGTGGCCACCTCATTGGCCACGAGTGCCGCATGCGTCATCCGCAAGCTACGCCCCACCTCCAAGAGGGAGGGACGGCCTTGGATGAACGATACTACCGCTGCGTCCACAGCACGCCACCTACTCCCACCAAACCGTGGGCGAAGCCACACCAGGACCACCTGTAGTAGCAACCACAACAACATGACTGGACGAGGCAAAGGAGGCAAGGGACTTGGAAAGGGTGGCGCCAAGCGTCATCGTAAGGTGCTTCGTGACAACATCCAGGGTATCACCAAGCCCGCCATTCGTCGTCTAGCTCGGCGTGGAGGTGTTAAACGTATATCCGGCCTCATCTACGAGGAGACCCGCGGCGTCCTCAAGGTGTTTCTGGAGAACGTCATCCGTGACGCCGTCACCTACACCGAGCACGCAAAAAGGAAGACCGTCACCGCCATGGATGTGGTGTATGCCCTGAAACGGCAGGGCCGCACCCTTTATGGTTTTGGTGGTTAATCAACCTGATGGACGGGCGCACACCACCACCACCACCACGACAAACAAATATACGGACCTAATTTTAGGTCCACATTTAAATCGCTAAAGAGTTGGTTAGACACTGAGTAAATCGTTGAAAATATATCCAATAACATGATCCTCTCTAATTCTGGACTTGTGGTATGAGTATAGGTTGTGTGTGAACGTGTTGGAACCACTTCCTAATAATTGTCAGTCAGTCAGTCAGTCAACATTCACCTAACCTCCAGGTACCTCACCTAACTTCCTGTAGCATCACCGAACCTCACGAAATGTAACCCAATGTAGTTTATAATCTATCCTAACATGACATAACATAACCACGCACTATATTACTTCGGTAAGAGTAATGAGTTTTAATACGCAAAGTTGCAGTTATCATTCATTCATACATACATACATACATACATACATACATAACATGCTAGTGGCAGGGGGGATTGAAGTGAATTTTAGGAGGATAGAATAGGTGCAGTGGCTAAACAGCGCTTGCGTGAGGGACTTTAAGCAGCAACTCGCCTGGATGCGGCAGGATAGAGTCAGGTCAAGCGTCCGGTGCATGTTGGGTTCCGCCATGGTTTCTCAGTGTTTGGTCGGCTTGATTGTGTGTGTTGTTTTCTTGTTTGGAGGAAATGTCTTGGTATTCTTCTTCTTGGCTTGAAGTTGATTTTCTTCTAACTCTTCTCCTCTTGTTGTTCGTCTTCCTCGTGTCTGCTATCATTCTGTAAAGACTCTATATATGTATGTAGGTATGAGTGAGTAACAGTTGCCGGTTACAGTGATACTTCATATTGGCTGGTGTTGTACTGTATGGCTTCGGTATTTCTTAATATACAAACGGCACCGTTAGGGGATTGAGGTATTTAAAAACCAGCCTACATTACTTATATATAGAAATAAATAATGTGGCTTGGACAATAATGACGACTACTCTCTCCTACCTTCCCCAAACAAGGGCTTTTCGAAAGTATACATTGGACACAAATGACTTAGTACATCATACATTGGTGGTTTAACAAAAGCCCTCATTAGAGAAAGGTGAAGGAGCACACAGTGAACATACAGATTAATGTTTGCACGCGTAGATCATGTAAGGTGAGATGTTAAACACCAGACACGTAGTGTAGTAACTCCCTCACAGATGGCGTTATGAGGGGCCTGATGATGTAGCAGTTACCTCACAGATGGTGTTATGAGGAACTTCACATGATGATGCTGTAGCAAAACATTCACTACGTGGTGTCGTAGCATCTTGGGGACACCACGTGGTCCACATGACTCACTCATTCAAGTGGGTGAGGTGTGGTCCCAGGCCTCTCTATCGTGGAGTCTCAGGGGAAGTATAACCGGGTACCTGGGACCTCACTGTGTGAAGGTGGTTAGCTAGCTTAGGTAAGACTCAACTGCCGAGTTGTTTTTCACTGAGTTAAGCACTGTTCACCACTATTCATCACTGGTTCCATTCCTTTGCCAAATGAGATAGTACCTTATGGCAAGAACTTGTTGATAGTCCGGTGGGGAGGAGGGTTCAGGGGAGTGAGTTGGTATGGGCCAACATATAAATAATAATAATAATAATAATATTTAACGGTTTATTGAAAGAGCTTGGCAGCCAGAAGGCTGAAAATATACAGTTACATATTTGGGGAATGGGTTACGAATTACAAATAATATACAAGTAACATGAGTGACACAAATAAGACATATAATAACTAGCTGGGGAAAAGCTCAAACTACAGTTCATTTCAGCATAGTGACAGTGCAAGGAGTAGTGTTTACTGGGAGTGAGTACACTGATTTATTACAAGTTATCGATAATTTTTACAATGGTTGGGACTGGGCTGTTCTTATAGCGATCAGTTCGTGCACGTATGGGCTGGGCTGGATGCGGTTGTGGTGTCGAAGAGCAATTCTCGGACTAGGGATCTCAGGTGGTAGTAGGAGCCGGTGTCGGGGATGGTGTAGAAGCTTCTTACCAAATTTGCAGATGAGGTCGTGGTGATGGTCAGTGAGAGTCTAAAGGGTCGGTGTGTTGAGCGCTTCTTGATATGTGGAGTAGGAAGGGTAGAGAATAATCTTGCATGGCCTCTTTTGCACTTTTTCGAGGTGTTTACGTTGTGTGGCATTTAGGGAGGAAGACCAGGTGGAGGAGGCATAGGTGAGCTTGGGAAGTATGAATGTTGTGTAAACACTGAGGAGCTCGTGTGCAGGACCACCGAGGGACTTGAGTCGGCGTAGGAGGTGGAGACGGAAACTGGAGGATTTGATAACTTCACTGACGTGTGGTTTCTAATTTAGTTTGTTGTCTATATGTATGTGTGTGTGTGTGTGTGTGTGTGTGTGTGTGTGTGTGTGTGTGTGTATACTACTGTACTTTTTAGATCCTCCTACGCAACCTAACCTATTATAGTTAAGTATAGTAGGCTATACACTATTTTGTTAGTATGTGTTATAAAATGAAATTGCATGTTATTATTATTAATATTATTATTATTAATATTATTATTATTATTATTATTAGTAGTAGTAGTAGTTGTAGTATTATTATTATTATTATTATTATTGTTATTATTATTACATGCTAATATAATACTAAGTTGCCCGCCAGATTTCCTCAGAGATGGGAGGAGCACATTGGCGGCGGTGTTGTTTATACTCCGCCCGATTACTGATTCCTATTCACCGAGCCAGAGCTGGCGGGCGGCGTGTTATGTGCCACGTTTTGTTTCCCATTGGGCGTACCGCTCAGCTGGGGAGTAGGAGATTTCATAAAAAGAAAGTTTGAGTGGAGAGCACACCTTTTCCTTCACATACAGTTATCTTAGACCATCTACTAGTATAATAGTTTGCACAAAAATACTCTACACTCTTTCTAGGTTATTGTTATGTTGTTTTTTTTTTTTTTGACTTCTCATCAGATTGTGCATTCAACTAATATACACTATTAGTGTGTTTATTATTATGTTTTATAGTATTATTTCGTATAATATTGGGTAACACAATTATAGTCACTAATATACACTATTAGTGTGTTTATTATTATGTTTTATAGTATTATTTCGTATAATATTGGGTAACACAATTATAGTCACTAGTATAGTTTATTATTGGGGTTTATAGCAGTTTGTGGTCTAATAGTATCATGCTTTATGAGTGGTGTTCTATGTAGTGATGATTAGGCAATAAAATATGCTTTGGGTGTTTATAGCAGTTTGTGGTCTACTAGTATCATGCTTTATGGGTGGTGTTCTATGTAGTGATGATTAGGCAATAAAATATGCTTTGGGT
>NW_024741738.1:0-6807 GCF_018991925.1 Homarus americanus | reverse complement strand
ACCCCGGGTCATGGTGGTGGAGGGGTGCCCGTCCCTCACACCCAGGGACATGGCACTGCAGGGGTGCCTGGCCCTCACACCCCGGGTCATGGTGCTGAAGGGATGCTCGGCTTTCACACCCCGATTCATGGCACTGAAAAGGTCCCCGACCCTCAAACCCCGGGTCATGGTGTCTGAGGGGTGCCCGGCCCTAACACCATAGGTCATGTAACTAAAGGGGTGCCCGGCCCTCACACCCCGGGTCATGTCATTGAAGGTGTGCCCGAACCTCACACCCCGAGTCATGGTGCTGGAGGTGTGCCCGAACCTCACACCCCGGGTTATGGTGCTGTTGGGGTGCCCGGCCCTCACACCCCGGTTCTTGGCACTGAAATCGAGCCCGGCCCTAACACCCTGGATCATGGTGCTGAAGGGGTACCCGGCACTCACACCCCGGGTCATGGCACTGAAGGTGTGCCCGAACCTCACACACCCGGGTCATGGTGCTGGAGGTGTGCCCAAACCTCACACCCCGGGTCATGTCACTGAAAGGGTGTCCGGCCCTCAAACCCCGGGTCATGTCCTTGAAGGGGTGCCCGGCCTCACCCAGGTCACTGGCACTGGGGTTCCAGCCCTCACACCCTGGGTCATGGTGCTGGAGGGGTGCAGCCCTCTTTTTTGGGTCATGACACTGGGGTTCCCGGCCTCCACACCCAGGTCATGGTGCTGAAGATGCCCGGCCTCACACCCGGGTCATGTCACTGAAAGGGTGCCCGGCCCTCATCCCGGGTTATGTCAATGAAGGGGTGCCCAGCTCTCACACCCCCGGTGATTTCACTGAAGGGGTGCCTGGCCCTCACACCCAGGGTCATGGTACTGAAGGGGTGCCCCGCCCTCACACCCCGGGTCATGGTGCTAATGGGGTGCCTGGCCCTTACACCCCGGGTCATGTGCAGAGGTGCCCGTCCCTCACACCCCTGTTCATAACACTGTAGGGGTGCCCTGCCCCCACGCCCCGGCTCATGTCACTTATGGGGTGCCCGGCGCTCACACCCCGGGTCATGGTGCTGGAGGGGTGCCCGGCCCTGACACCCCGGGTCAAGTGAAGGGGTGCCCGGACCACACACCCTTTTTCAAAGCTCTGTATGGGTGCCTGGCACTCACACCCCGGGTCATGGCACTGAAGGGGTGCCTGGCCCTCACACCACGGGTCATGGTGCTGAAGGGGTTCCCGGCTTTCACACCCCGATTCATGGCACTGAAGGGGTGCCCAGCCCTCACACCTCGGGTCATGGTGCCTGAGGGGTGCCCGGCCCTCACACCCCGGGTCATAGGGTTGAAGCGGTACCCGGCAATCACACCCCGGGTCATGGTGCTGATGGGGTGCCCGGCCCTCACACCCCGATTCTTCCCACTGAAATCGAGCCCGGCCCTAACACTCTGGGTAATGGTGCTGAAGGCGTGCCTGGCACTCACACACCGGCTCATGGCACTGAAGGGGTGTCCGGCCCTGACGCACTGGGTCATGTCACTGAAGGGGTGCCCGGCCTTCACACCCCGGGTCATGGCACTGAAGCGGTGCCCGGCCGTCACACCCCTGGCCATGGCACTGGTATGCCATGCCCTCCCACACCCTGGTCACTTAGAGCTAAACAGGTGCCCGGCCCTCACCCCTGGGTCATGGCACTGAGGAGGGACCGGCCTCACCCAGGTCATAGCTGAAGGTGACAGCCCTCACACCCCGGGTCATGGCACTGAAGGTATGCCAGGCCCTCACACCCGTGGTCATAGAGCTAAACGAGTGCCCGGCCCTCACCCCCCCCGGGTTATATCATTGAAGGGGTGCCCGTCCCTCACACCCAGGGTCATATTACAGAAAAAATGCCCGGCCCTCACACTCCGGGTCATAGCTCTGAAGGCGTGCCTGGCCCTCACACCCCGGTCATGGCACTGAAAAGGTGCCCGGCCCTCACACCCCGTGTCAGTGAAGGGGTGCCCGGCCCTCACACCCCGGGTCATGGCACTGAAGGTGTGCCCGAACCTCACACCCCGGGTCATGGTGCTGGAGGTGTGCCCGAACCTCACACCCCCGGTCATGTCACTGAAAGGGTGTCCGGCCCTCAAACCCGGGTCATGTATGTCGTTGAAGAATTTTGGCCTCACCGGTCATAGCTGAAGGGTTCCCAGCCCCCACCCAGGTCATGGTGCTGGAGGGTGCCCAGCCTGACTTACCCAGGTCAAGTGAAGAGTGCCTGACCACACACCCTTTTCCAAGAAAGCTCTGTGGGTGCCTGGCACTCCACACCCCAGGTCATGGCACTGAAGGGTGCCTGGCCCTCCCCACCTCAGGTCATGGTGCTGAAGGGTTCGCTTTCACACCCGATTCATAGCACTGAAGGGGTGCCCGGCCCTCACACCTCGGGTCATGGTGCCTGAGGGGTGCCCGGCCCTCACACCCCGGGTCATAGGGTTGAAGCGGTTCCTGGCAATCACACCCCGGGTCATGGTGCTGATGGGGTGACCGGCCCTCACACCCCGATTCTTCGCACTGAAATCGAGCCCGGCCCTAACACTGTGGGTAATGGTGCTGAAGGGGTGCCTGGCACTCACACCCCGGCTCATGGCACTGAAGGGGTGTCCGGCCCTGACGCACTGGGTCATGTCACTGAAGGGGTGCCCGGCCTTCACACCCCGGGTCATGGCACTGAAGCAGTGCCCGGCCGTCACACCCCTGGCCATGGCACTGAAGGTATGCCCGGCCCTCACACCCCTGGTCATAGAGCTAAACGAGTGCCCGGCCCTCACCCCCCGGGTCATGGCACTGAAGGAGGGACCGGCCCTCACACCCCGGGCCAGGGCACTGAAGGAGTGACGGGCCCTCACACCCCGGGTCACGGCACTGAAGGTATGCCCGGCCCTCACACCCGTGGTCATAGGAGCTAAACGAGTGCTGGCCTCACCCCCCTGGGTCATATCATTGAAGGTGCCCGTCCTCACACCCAGGGTCATATCACGAAAGCCTGGCCCTCACACCCCTGGGTCATAGCTCTGTAGGTGCCTGGCCTCACACCCGCTTCATGGCACTAAAGGTGCCCGCCCTCACATCCCGGCTAATGGCACTGAAGGGTTGCCCGGCCCTGACGCCCAGGGTCGTCACTGAAGGTGCCTGGCCCTCACACCCCTATTCATGCACTATGCACCGGCCTCACAAATCTGCCCATAGCACTGTAGTGCCCGCCTTCACACCGAGATTCATGTCACTGAAAGGGTGCCCGCCCTCACACCCCGGTACATGACAGCAGGGTGCATGGCCCTCACACCAAGGAACATGGACCTAAAGGGATGCCCGGCCCTGACGCCCCGGGTCATGTCACTGAAGGGGTGCCCGGCCCTCACACCCCTATTCATGGCACTGAAGGGGTGCACGGCCCTCACACCCCGGTTCACAGCACTGTAGGGTTGCCCGGCCTTCACACCCCGTTTCATCGCACTGAAAGGGTGCCGGGACCTCACACCCCGTTTCATGACACTGAAAGTGTGCCCGGCCCTCACACCCCGGGTCATGGCACTGAAAGGGTGAACGGCCCTCACACCCCGGGTCATGGACCTAAAGGGGTGCCCGGCCCTCACACCACGGATCATGGGGTTGACGCGGTTCCCGGCCCTCACACCCCGGATCATGGTGCTAGAGAATGCCCGGCCCTCACACCCCGGGTCATGTCACTGAAGGGGTGCCCGGCCCTCACACCCCGGGTCACGGCACTGAAGGGGTGCCTGGCCCTCACACCCCGGGTCATGGTGCTGAAGGGGTGCCCGGCTTTCACAACCCCGATTCATGGCACTGAAAGGGTCCCCGGCCCTCACACCCCAGGTCATGGCACTTAAAGGGTGCACGGCCCTCACACCCCGGGTCATGGACCTAAAAGGGTGCCCGGCCCTCACACCACGGATCATGGGGTTGAAGCAGTTCCCGGCCCTTACACCCCGGGTCATGGTGCTGGAGGGGTGCCCGGCCCTCACACCCCGGTTCATGTCACTGAAGGGGTGCCCGGCCCTCACACCCCGGGTCATGGCACTGAAGGAGTGCCCGGCTTTCACACCCCGATTCCTGGCACTGAAGGGGTGCCCGGCCCTCACACCTCGGGTCATGGTGCCTGAGGGGTGCCCGGCCCTCACACCCCGGGTCATGGGGTTGAAGTGGTTCCCTGCCATCACACCCAGGGTCATGGTGCTGATGGGGTTCCCGGCCCTCGCACCCCGATTCTTGGCACTGAAATCGAGCCCAGCCCTAACACTCTGGGTAATGGTGCTGAATGGGTGCCCGGCCCTCACACCCCGATTTATTTCACTGAACTGGTGCCGGACCCTCACACCCCGGGTCATGTGAAGGGGTGCCCGGCCCTCACACACCAGTTCGCAGCACTGTAGGGGTGCCCGGACCTCACACCCCGTTTCATGACACTGAAAGGGTGCCGGGCCCTCACACCCCGATTCATGACACTGAAGGGGTGCCCGGCCCTCACACCCCGGGTCATGGCACTGAAGGGGTGCACGGCCCTCACACCCCAGGTCATGGACCTAAAGGGGTGCCCAGCCCTCACACCACTGGTCATGGGGTTGAAACGGTTCCCGGCCCTCACACCCCGGGTCATGGTGGTGGAGGGGTGCCCGTCCCTCACACCCAGGGTCATGGCACTGCAGGGGTGCCTGGCCCTCACACCCCGGGTCATGGTGCTGAAGGGATGCTCGGCTTTCACACCCCGATTCATGGCACGGAAAAGGTCCCCGACCCTCAAAACCCGGGTCATGGTGTCTGAGGGGTGCCCGGCCCTCACACCCCGGGTCATGTCACTAAAGGGGTGCCCGGCCCTCACACCCTAAGCAGGGTGCTGATGGGTGCTCGGCCTCACACCCCTGGTTCTGTGGCACTGGAATCGAGCCTTTACTTCCCCAACACCCTGGATCATGAGGGTTGAAGGGGTGCCCGGCCCTCACACCCCGGGTCATGGCACTGAATGTGTGCCCGAACCTCACACCCCGGGTCATGGTGCTGGAGGTGTGCCCGAACCTCACACCCCGGGTCATGTCACTGAAAGGGTGTCCGGCCCTCAAACCCCGAGTCATGTCATTGAAGGGGTGCCCGGCCCTCACAACCCGGGTCATGGCACTGAAGTGGTTCCCGGCCCTTACACCCCAGGTTATGGTGCTGGAGGGGTGCCCGGCCCTCACACCCCGGGTCATGACACTGAAGGGGTTCCCGGCCCTCACACCCCGGGTCATGGTGCTGGAGGGGTGCCTGGCCCTCACACCACGGGGTCATGTTAGTGAAAGGGTGTCTGCCTCATCCCGGGTCATGGTGTTGAGGTGCCTGGCCCTCACACCCCTGGCCTGGCGTCACTGAAAGGGTGAACGCCTGGCACCCCGGGTCAAGGGACCCAAAGGTACCTGGCCTCACACCACGGACCGCGGGGCGATCGCGGTTCCTGGCCCTCACACCCCGGGTCATGGTGTTGAGAATGCCCGCCAGCCCTCACACCCTCTGGGTCATGTCACTGAAGGGGTGCGCCTGGCCCTCACACCCCGGGTCACGGTGACTGAAGGGTGCCTGGCCCTCACCCCGGTCATGGTGCTAAGGCCCTGGCTATCACACCCCTGATTCCTGGCACTGATGGGGTGCCCGGCTCTCACACCTCGGGTCATGGTGCCTGAGGGGTGCCCGGCCCTCACACCCGGGGTCATGGGGTTGAAGCGGTTCCCGGCCATCACACCCCGGGTCATGGTGCTGATGGGGTGCCCGGCCCTCACACCCCAATTCTTGGCACTGAAATCGAGCCCGGCCCTAACACTCTGGGTAATGGTGCTGAAGGGGTGCCTGGCACTCACACCCCGGCTCATGGCACTGAAGGGGTGTCCGGCCCTGACGCCCTGGGTCATGTCACTGAAGGGGTGCCCGGTCCTCACACCACGGGTCATGGCACTGAAGCGGTGCCCGGCCGTCACACCCCTGGCCATGGCACTGAAGGTATGCCCGGCCCTCACACCCCTCGTCATAGAGCTAAACGAGTGCCCGGCCCTCACCCCCCGGGTCATGGCACTGAAGGAGGCTCCGGCCCTCACACCCCGGGTCACGGCACTGAACGAGTGACCGGCCCTCACACCCCGGGTCATGGCACTGAAGGTATGCCCGTTCCTCACACCCGTGGTCATAGAGCTAAACGAGTGCCCGACCCTCACCCCCCGGGTCATATCATTGAAGGGGTGCACGTCCCTCACACCCAGGGTCATATCACTGAAAAAATGCCCGGCCCTCACACCCCGGGTCATAGCTCTTAAGGCGTGCCCAGCCCTCATACCCCGGGTCATGGCACTGAAAAGGTGCCCGGCCCTCACACCCCGTGTCATGTGAAGGGGTGCCCGACCCTCACACTCTGGTTCATAGCTCTGTAGGGGTGCCCGGCCCTCACACCCCGTTTCATGGCACTAAAGGGGTGTCCGGCCCTCACATCCCGGCTCATGGCACTGAAGGGTTGCCCGGCCCTGACGCCCAGGGTCATGTCACTGAAGGGCTGCCCGGCCCTCACACCCCTATTCATGGCACTGAAGGGGTGACCGGCCCTCACAACCCGGTTCATAGCACTGTAGGGGTGCCCGGCCTTCACACCGCGATTCATGTCACTGAAAGGGTGCCCGGCCCTCACACCCCGGTACATGACACTGAAGGGGTGCCCGGCCCTCACACTCCGGGTCATGGTGCTGGAGGGGTGCCCGGCCCTCACACCCTGGGTCATGTCACTAAAGGGGTGACCCGCCCTCACACCCCGGGTCATG
>NW_024741737.1:0-8030 GCF_018991925.1 Homarus americanus | reverse complement strand
CAGGGGACTTTGTTATACTCGCTCAGGGGACTTTGTTATAGTCGATCAGCGGACTTTGTTATACTCGATCAGGAGACTTTGTTATACTCGATCAGAGGACTTTGTTATACTCGATCAGGGGACTTTGTTATACTCGATCATGAGACTTTGTTATACTCCATTAGGGTCCTTTATTATACTCGATTAGGGGACTTTGTTATACTCGATCAGAGGATTCTGTTACACTAGATCAGGGGACATTGTTATACTCGATGAGGGGGCTTTGTTTTACTCGATCAGGGGATTTTGTTATACTCGATCAGGGGACTTTGTTATACTCGCTCAAGGGACTTTGTTATAGTCGATCAGCGGACTTTGTTATACTCGATCAGAGGGCTTTGATTTACTCGATCTTTGGGCTTTGTTATACCGGATGAGGACTTTGTTTTACTCGATCAGGGACTTTATTATAATTCATTGAACTCTTTGTTAACCCCAATCAGGGACTGAAGTTATACCCCTGGGATTAGGACTTTATACTCTGATCAGAGGATCGAAGTTATACTCATCAGGAACTTTGCTATACCACTGGGGACTTCATATACTCGATGAGGGACCGTTATACTCGATTTCAGGGACTTTATTTTACCCAATGAGAGGACTTCGGTTATATTCCATCATGGACTTTTTTATACTCCAGTATTAGGATCCTTTGTTAAACCTGCTAAGAGGGACTGAAGTGCATCGATTAGTGGACTTTGTTAGACCTGGATCAGAGGACTTTTGTTACACTAGATCAGGGGTCTTTGTTATACTCGATGAGGGGGCTTTGTTTAACTCGATCAGGGACTTAGTTATACTCGATCAGGGGTGCTTTGTTATACTCGATTAGGGGACTTTGTTATACTCGATCAAGGGGCTTTGTTTTTCTCGATCAAGGGACTTTGTTATACTCGATCAGGGGAATTTGTTATACTCGATTAGGGGACTTTGTTATACTCGATCTTGAGACGTTGTTATACTCGATCCGGGCATTATTATACTCGGTAAGGGGACTTTGTTATGCTCGCTCAGGGGACTTTGTTATACTCGATGAGGGGACTATGTTATACTCGATCTTGGGACTTTGTTAAACTGGATCAGGGGCCTTTGTTATACTCCATTTGGGCCTTTGTTATATTGGATCAGGGGACTTTGTTATACTCGATCAAGGGTGTTTGTTTTACTCGATCAGGGGACTTTGTTATACTCGATCAGAGGACTTTTTTATACTCGATCAGGGGACTTTGCTATACTCGACCAGAGGCCTTTGTTATACTCGATCAAGGGACTTTGTTATTCTCGATGAGGGGACTTTGTTATACTCGATCTTGGGACTTTGTTAAACTCGATCTTGGGACTTTGTTAAACTCGATCAGCGGACATTGTTATACTCGATCAGGGGGCTTTGATTTACTCGATCTTGGGACTTTGTTATACTCGATCAGGGGACTTTGTTTTACTCGATCAGGGACTTTGTTATTTTCGACCAAGGGCCTTTGTTATTCTCGAGTCGGGGAATAGGTTATACTCAATCATGAGGCTTTGTTATACTCGATCAGGGACTTTGTTATCCTCGACCAGGGACTTTCTTTTACTCGACGAGGGGGCTTTGTTATACTCGATCAGGGGACTTTGTTATACTCGGTCAGGGGACTTTTTTATAGTCGATCAGCGGACTTTGTTATACTCGATCAGGGGACTTTGTTATACTCGATCAGGGGACTTTGTTTTACTCGATCAGGGGACTTTGTTATACCTGCTTATGACTTTGTTATACTCGATTAGAGTGACTTTGGTTAAGCACCAGATCAGGGACTTTGTTATACCGATGAGGGGCTTTTGTTTTACTCGATCAGTGGACTTTTGTTACACTCGATCAGGGACTTTGTTATACTCTGCTCAGGGACTCGGTTAGTCGCATCAGAAAGGACTCTTGTTATACCTGACTGGGAGACTTTGTTATACTCGATCAGGGGACTTTGTTATACCTGATCAGACTTTGTTATACTCGATCATGAGACTTTGTTACACTCCATTAGTCCTTTATTATACTCGATTAGGGGACTTTGTTACACTCGATCAGAGGACTCTGTTACACTAGATCAGGGGACATTGTTATACTCGATGAGGGGGCTTTGTTTTACTCGATCAGGGGATTTTCTTATACTCGATCAGGGGACTTTGTTATACTCGCTCAAGGGACTTTGTTATAGTCGATCAGCGGACTTTGTTATACTCGATCAGAGGGCTTTGATTTACTCGATCTTTGGACTTTGTTATACTCGATGAGGGGACTTTGTTTTACTCGATCAGGGACTTTGTTATTTTCGACCAAGGGCCTTTGTTATACTCGAGTCGGGGAATAGGTTATACTCGATCATGGGGCTTTGTTATACTCGATCAAGGACTTTGTTATACTCGACCAGAGGACTTTGTTATAGTCGATCAGCGGACTTTGTTATTCTCGATCAGGCGACTTTGTTATACTCGATCAGGGGACTTTGTTATACTCGATCAGGGGACTTTGTTATACTCGATCAGGGGACTTTATTATACTCCATTAGGGTCCTTTCTTAACCTCAATCAGGGGACTTAGTTATACTCGATTAGGGGACTTTGTTATACTCGATCAGAGGACTTAGTTATACTCGATCAGGGAACTTTGTTATACTCGATGAGGGGACTTTGTTATACTCGATCAGGGGACTTTATTTTACTCGATGAGAGGACTTTGTCATACTCGATCTTGGGACTTTGTTATACTCCATTAGGGTCCTTTGTTATACTCAATCAGGGACTTAGTTATGCTCGATTAGGGGAGTTTTTTATACTCGATTAGGGGGCTTTGTTATACTCGATCAGGGGACTTTGTTATACTCGATCAGAAGACTTTGTTATACTCCATCATGGGACATTGTTATACTCCATTAGGATCCTTTGTTAAACTCAATGAGGGGACTTAGTTATACTCGATTAGTGGACTTTGTTAGACTCGATCAGAGGACTTTGTTACACTAGATCAGGGGACTTTGTTATACTCGATGAGGGGGCTTTGTTTAACTCGATCAGGGACTTAGTTATACTCGATCAGGGGGCTTTGTTATACTCGATTAGGGGACTTTGTTATACTCGCTCAGGGGACTTTGTTATAGTCGATCAGCGGACTTTGTTATACTCGATCAGGGGACTTTGTTATACTGGATCAGGGGACTTTGTTATACTCGATCAGGGGACTTTATATACTCGATCAGGGGACTTTGTTATACTCCATTAGGGTCCTTTGTTAAACTCAATCAGGGGACTTAGTTTTACTCGATTAGAGGACTTTGTTATACTCGATCAGAGGACTTAGTTATACTCGATCAGGGAACTTTGCTATACTCGATCAGGGGACTTTGTAATACTCGATGAGGTTACTTTGTTATACTCGATCAGGGGACTTTATTTTACTCGATCAGAGGACTTTGTCATACTCGATCTTGGGACTTTGTTATACTCCATTAGGGTCCTTTGTTATTCTCAATCAGGGGACTTAGTTATACCTCGATTAGTGACTTTGTTAGACTCGATCAGAGGACTTTGTTACACTAGATCAGGGGACTTTGTTATACTCGATGAGGGGGCTTTGTTTAACTCGATCAGGGACTTAGTTATACTCGATCAGGGGGCTTTGTTATACTCGATTAGGGGACTTTGTTATACTCGATCAAGGGGCTTTGTTTTTCTCGATCAAGGGACTTTGTTATACTCGATCAGGGGACTTTGTTATACTCGATTAGGGGACTTTGTTATACTCGATCTTGAGGGAATATCGTTGTTATACTCGATCCGGGCATTATTATACTCGGTAAGGGGACTTTGTTATACTCGCTCAGGGGACTTTGTTATACTCGATGAGGGGACTATGTTATACTCGATCTTGGGACTTTGTTAAACTGGATCAGGGGCCTTTGTTATACTCCATTTGGGGCCTTTGTTATACTGGATCAGGGGACTTTGTTATAATCAATCAGGGGGCTTTGTTATACTGGATCAAGAGACTTTGTATATACTCAACTTGGGACTTTGTGATATTCGTTCAGGGGCCTTTCTTATACTCGATCAGGGGGCTTTGTTATGCTCGATGAGGGGACTTTGTTATTCTCGATCAGGGGACTTTGTTATACTCGATGTTGGGACTTTGTTAAACTCGATCTTGGGACTTTGTTAAACTCGATCAGCGGACTTTGTTATACTCGATGAGGGGGCTTTGATTTACTCGATCTTGGGACTTTGTTATACTCGATCAGGGGACTTTGTTTTACTCGTTCAGGGACTTTGTTATTTTCGACCAAGGGCCTTTGTTATGCTCGAGTTGGGGAATAGGTTATACTCGATCATGGGGCTTTGTTTTACTCGATCAGGGGACTTTGTTATACTCGCTCAGGGGATTTTGTTATAGTCGATCAGCGGACTTTGTTATACTCGATCAGGGGACTTTGTTATACTGGATCAGGGGACTTTGTTATACTCGATCAGGGGACTTTGTTATACTCGATCAGGGGACTTTGTTATACTCCATTAGGGTAATTTGTTAAACTCAATCAGGGGACTTAGTTATACTCGATTAGGGGACTTTGTTATACTCGATCAGAGGACTTACTTATACTCGATCAGGGAACTTTGTTATACTCGATCAGGGGACTTTGTAATACTCGATGAGGGGACTTTCTTATACTCGATCAGGGAATTTTTATACCTTGGAATCAGGGACCTGTTATACTCCATTAGGGTCCTTGTTAAACCCAATCAGGGACTTAGTTATACTCGATTAGGGGACTTTGTTATACTCGATCAGAGGACTTACTTATACTCGATCAGGGAACTTTGTTATACTCGATCAGGGGACTTTGTAATACTCGATGAGGGGACTTTCTTATTCTCGATCAGGGGACTGTATTTTATTCGATCAGAGGACTTTGTCATACTCGATCTTGGGACTTTGTTATACTCCATTAGGATCCTTTGTTATTCTCAATCAGGGGACTTAGTTATACTCGATCAGGGGACTTTGTTATACTCGATTAGGGATCTTTGTTATACTCGATCAGGGGACTTTGTTATATTCGATCAGAAGACTTTGTTATACTCGATCTTGGGACTTTGTTACACTCCATTAGGGTCCTTTGTTAAACTCAATGAGGGCACTTAGTTATACTCGATTAGTGGACTTTGTAAGACTCGATCAGAGGACTTTGTTACACTAGATCAGGGGACTTTGTTAAACTCGATGAGGGGGGTTTGTTTAACTCGATGAGGGACTTAGTTATACTCGAACAGGGGACTTTGTTATACTCGATTAGGGGACTTTGTTATACTCGATGTTGAGACGTTGTCATAGTCCATTAGGGTCCTTTATTATACTCGATCAGGTGTCTTTGTTATACTCGATCCGGGGCTTCATTATACTCGATAAGGGGACCTTGTTATACTCGACTAGGGGACTATGTTATACTTGATCTGGGGACTTTGTTATACTAGATCAGGGGACTTTGTTTTACTCGATCCGGGGCTTTATTATACTCGGTAAGGGGACTTTGTTATTCTCGATCAGGGGACTTTGTTATACTCGATGAGGGGACTATGTTATACCGGATCTTGGGACTTTGTTAAACTGGATGAGGGGCCTTTGTTATACTCCATTAGGGGCCTTTGTTATACTGGATCAGGGGACTTTGTTGTAAGCAATCAGGGGACTTTGTTAGACTCTATCAGGGGGCTTTGTTATACTCGATCAGCGGACTTTGTTATACTCGCTCAGGGGACTTTGTTATAGTCGATCAGCGGACTTTGTTATACTCGATCAGGGGACGGTGTTATACTCGATCAGGGTACTTTGTTATACTCGATCAGGGGACTTTGTTATACTCGATCAGGGGACTTTGTTATACTCCATTAGGGTCCTTTGTTAAACTCAATCAGGGGACTTAGTTATACTCGATTAGGGTAAATTCTTGGTTATACTGCTGATCAGAGTGACTTTGTTGCACCAGATCAGGGACTTTGTTACCTGATGAGGGGCTTGTTATAGTCGATCAGCGGACTTTGTTATACTCGATCAGGAGACTTTGTTATACTCGATCAGGGGACTTTGTTATACTCGATCAGGGGACTTTGTTATACTCGATCAGGGGACTTTGTTATAATCGATGAGGGGACTTTGTTATACTCGATCAGGGGACTTTATTTTACTCGATCAGAGGACTTTGTCATACTCGATCTTGGGACTTTGTTATACTCCATTAGGGTCCTTTGTTATACTCAAGCAAGGGACTTAGTTATGCTCGATCAGGGGACTTTGTTATACTCGATTAGGGGGCTTTGTTATATTCGATCAAGGGAATTTGTGATACTCGATCAGAAGACTTTGTTATACTCGATCAGGGGACTTTGTTATACTCGATCAGGGGACTTTATTATACTCAATCAGCGGACTTTATTATAATCGATTAGGGGACTTTGTTACACTAGATCAGGGGACTTTGTTATTCTCGATGAGGGGGGTTTGTTTAACTCGATCAGGTTCTTAGTTATACTCGATCAGGGAACTTTGTTATACTCGATTAGGGGACTTTGTTATACTCGATGTTGAGACGTTGTTATAGTCCATTAGGGTCCTTTATTGTACTCGATCAGGTGACTTTGTTATACTCGATCCGGGGCTTTATTATACTCGAAAAGGGGACTTTGTTATACTCGACCAGGGGACTTTGTTATACCCCGGGATCCGGGGCCTTCTAGCCGAGTACTGGCAAGGGGACTTTGTTATACTCGATCAGGGGACTTTGTTATACTCGATGAGGGGATATGTTATACTCGATCTTGGGACTTTGTTAAACTGGATCAGGGGCCTTTGTTATACTCCATTAGGGGCCTTTGTTATACTCAATCAGGGGGCTTTGTTATACTCGATTAAGGGACTTTGTTATACTCGATCAAGGGGCTTTGTTTTTCTCGATCAAGGGACTTTGTTATACTCGATCAGGGGACTTTGTTATACTCGATCAGGGGACTTTATTATACTCAATCAGCGGACTTTATTATAATCGATTAGGGGACTTTGTTATACTCGATCAGGGGACTTTGTTATACTCGACGAGGTGGCTTTCTTATACTCGATGAGAGGACTTTGTTACACTCGAACAGGGGACTTTGTTATACTCGATCAGGGGACTTTGTTATACTCGATGAGGGGGCTTTGTTTTACTCGATCGGGGGAATTTGTTATACTCGACAGGGGACTTTGTTATACTCGATCAGGGGACTTTGTTATACTCGATTAGGGACTTTGTTATACTCGATCTTGAGACTTTGTTGTACTCCATTAGGGTCCTTTATTATACTCGATCAGGGGACATAGTTATACGCGGTCAGGGGACTTTGTTATACTCGATCAGGGGAATTTGTTATACTCGATGAGGGGACTTTGTTTTAATCGATCAGAGGACTTTGTTATACTCGATCTTGGGACTTTGTTATACTCCATTAGGGTCCTTTGTTATACTCAATCATGGGACATAGTTATACTCGATTAGGGGACTTTTTTATGCTCGATGAGGGGGCTTTGTTATACTCGATCAGGGGACTTTGTTATACTCGATCAGGGGTGTTTGTTTTACTCGATCAGGGTACTTTGTTATACTCGATCAGGGGACTTTGTTATACTCGACCAGGGGCCTTTGTTATACTCGATCAAGGGACTTTGTTATTCTAGATGAGGGGACTTTGTTATACTCGATCTTGGGACTTTGTTAAACTCGATCTTGGGACTTTGTTAAACTCGATCAGCGGACTTTGTTATACTCGATCAGGGGGCTTTGATTTACTCGATCAGGGACTTTGTTATTTTCGACCAAGGGCCTTTGTTATACTCGAGTCGGGGAATAGGTTATTCTCGATCATGGGGCTTTGTTATACACGATCAGGGACTTTGTTATACTCGACCAGGGACTTTCTTATACTCGACGAGG
>NW_024741736.1:0-6231 GCF_018991925.1 Homarus americanus | reverse complement strand
GTCCAGGTGCGTAATCAACACTCGTCATGGTTGATTGCACACGTGGGATGTAGGGCTTCCTCTTCAAAGTTGGTGAAAGGCTGTAACACTTTGAAGTATGGGTGTATTCTGAGCATTTGTGTGAAGAATGTTACTGGTGATGGTGGTAAAATGTGATTAGAATAGCCAAGTCCAGGTGTGAGATCAACGTTCCTCATGGTTGATTGCACACGCGAGACGTTGGAGGTCCTCTCCAAAAGTTCATGAAAGGCTGTTAATACCTTAAATGTAATGGTGCATTCTGAACCTATGTGTAAAGCTTGTTATGGGTGTTGGTGGAGAAATACACTCATAACTCCTGAAATCTAGAGAGAGTAATGAAAAAAACAGCAGAGCACCCTCATGCCTGATGGGTCATGAGTGATTTTCTCGGTTTCTTGTAAATGCCTGCCCCTTGGCAGGTTAGTACTTACAACCTTCGAGTTCTGGGTAGTTAGGACAGTTAGGATTATAGTGTTTTGTGGGTCATACCAGACAGGCTATGAGTGATCCATGTTCTTGTGTAGTATGACCAAAATCGGGATTTCTATTCATCAGTGATTGCTATAATTTTGTTGGATGCCCTTAAGGCATGTTCATCGGTGCAAGTAATATTTTTTATGTTTTATGCGCCACTAAGTGATGTAGGATGCATGAAGGAATTGTTTCAGATGAGGTCCTCGATCTGGTGTCTGTTCTGGTCTATGTTGTACTACAGTATTAGTAGTCCTCTTCAGATGCAATTAATATCTTTTAATATTTTTTTATTCCATGTACACTCGGAAACCATAATCTCTAGCCCACTTGGGTCGGTACTGGAGGTTAGAACAGTGTCCTTTCTGGACGGGGGCCCACGCTAACTATCACGAGGCAACACATGCACGAACACACACAGTCATAGTACGGCTATATAGATGTCATTGTGTATAAATATTGTATATGGCATTTTATACTCTGCATTATCTTCATTATAAATGAACACAAAGAAAAAATACCATAGGTTGTAGTTACGAAAATATGAATGGAAATAAACACTTCCAAACCACCCAGTGACTCCACACAACGTTTAGAGCGCTTGTGTGTGTGTGTGTGTGCCAGACCACCATGCTTCCCATCATTAGCATAACTATATGAAAAATCGTGTTTAATTTAACTACATATTTCAAAAACCTTAAATTACATGTGGTTCAGTCACTCCTCATTTGACACACTTACTGTATAGTGTAATACTTTCACCTCTCAGTGCGTCCATGGGCGGGAAGAGAGAACGCTTGCAGGTGACCATGGCCAGTAGGTATTACTTCTAGCTGACCGAGGGCACGTGGTGTTGTGCACCCACGTGGTAAGAATTGATCACCCAATGCTGATGCTGGTCCCGTGTCGTTTTAGTTGTCGGGAGCACTCGTCCACTCAAGAGTTCCTTTGCTACCCCGCTAACCAGTGACAAGCCTACACTGATCGTTCCAACGGCGACAATCGCCAATCCTCAATCATCAACGGCAATCTCAAACGGCAGTCAATCTCTCGCAGTCAAGTGGGTTCTGACGGAAACCCTGAAATTGACTCACTGTTAGCTCTTAATAACTTTATCACTGCCCTATCTAGCCCCTATCTGAGATCGAATGAGACTTACTTGTTATACTGCAATAGCGCAACAAAGGTGACTAGACCACATGACTATTTCTGTGGACAGACGAGCAGGGATGTCCTGTAGGTCCGATCGCTAGCCTCGCGTCTCTCCAAGGCGCTAGCTTAGGCCTAGTGACATATTTTCTGCCTAACTAATAACTTTCTTGGGACACCCGTAACATTATTCAGACTGGTAACCGATCTATAATAATTTCAAATTCAATAATAGTCCCTTAACTTCATGAATCCCATCATTATTAATTCGGTAAACTACATTCAATATCGTATAGGCCTAGTTCCACAAACTCTCGCACGTAGAGGGAGCGCGGTCTTCCCTCAGACTACCTTGAACTCAGCATCGCCAATGGCGCGGCGTTTGAAATTACACTGAAGTTTCTGAATATTTCAATCGACCCTCCTAAAAAAAGACAGCACTGTCCTCATGTGCTGAGAAAAACATGCATATGACCCCCCTAAAAAATTGTTCTAAGAAACTGCATCTCACCCCTTTAACGTGCTAAACGCAGCATTCCCGTCTTCTCTTCTCTTCCCCGCTAACATATATATATATATATATATATATATATATATATATATATATATATATATATATATATATATATATTCTATTATATTCAATAAAGCGAAAGCGGAATTTCTACATACAATCAACACTCAACTCCATCAGGTCTGAACCCACGGGTCACGAGCCCATGACTGTGACTAGGAATACTAACCCCTGACCACTAGATACTAAAAGTAGCCCAGACTTTGCTTATATTTCACACAAAGTCTGTTCAACGAGCTTATGGCGCGAACTCTAATGGAATTTCACCTGACGGCGACAGGTGGTCAGAGTAACGTTTACCAAATCCGCTCAGCTCACGAGATCCATATATATTCTTAATAGTCCAATAAAGTATCAAATTCTACATACAATTAACACCAACCGCCAGGATTTGAACACACGCTCCACAAGCCCATGAGATCAGGATTAAGAACGCAAATTGCTGACTGCAAGAAAATTCAGATCGATAATGAACTAAATCAAAATGGATGAATAATAGACCTCTTAATCAGAAAAAGAAAGGAGTATATAAAGTTAAGAAAGGCGAAAATCACTTACTTGGTTACTATCAGAACCTAACAAGACAGGTAAAAACAGAAATTAGGAAAGCAAAGAGAAATTATGAAATCAAGGTAGCAAACGAATCGAAAAATAACCCCAAAGCTTTTTATCATCTGTATAAATCAAAGGTTAGAGATACAATAGGTCCCCTTAAAACTACGACAGGAGAAATGACTGATGATGAGTTAGAAATGTGTAGTACGTTAAATAGTAATTTTCGCTCCGTATTCACAAATGAAAACCTAGCACAGTTTCCAGAAGTTCATAAGGTATATAACGACAGAGACAGGAAAATATAAGGTTGAACATCATTATTACTAGCAATGTATGCTTAAAGTAATTAACAAACTGCTTCCCATAAATCGCCTTGGTCCAGACGAGGTATATGCTAGAATATTAAAAGAATGTAGAGATGAGATGAGTAATCCATTAGCAGTTTTATTTAATAAGTCATTAGAATCGGGCCTAGTGCCAGAAGCTTGGAAACTTGTAAATGTAGTTCCGATTTTCAAAAAAGGTGATAAATCAATTGCATCAAATTACCGTCCCATTAGTCTCACGTCAATCATAGGCAAGTTGCTAGAGTCAATTATTGCTACGAAAATCAGAAGCCACCTTGAAACATTCAACTTAATTCATTCTTCTCAGCACGGGTTCACCCAGGGACGTTCTTGTCTCACAAATTTGCTTAGCTTTTTCTCAGAAGCATATGAAGCGGTAGATAATGATAAGTCATATGATATAATTTATTTAGATTTCAGTAAAGCATTCGATAGAGTCCCTCATGAGAGATTGATAAGGAAGGTAGAAGCACATGGAATAGGTGGATCATTATTAAAATGGATTAGGTCATGGTTAACTGATAGGAAACAAAGAGTCAGCATAAATGGATTAAAGTCAGACTGGGGTGCGGTCAAAAGCGGAGTTCCCCAAGGATCTGTATTAGGCCCTCTGCTGTTTGTTATATTCATTAATGATCTTGATTTAGGTATAACTAGTAGGATTAGTAAATTTGCAGATGATACCAAAATGGGGAGAGTGATAAATTCAGACAGTGACTTTGGACACCTTCAAAGAGATCTAGATACCTTACATGAGTGGTCAGTAGACTGGCAAATGAATTTTAATACTGATAAATGCAAGGTACTACAGATAGGGAAGACGAATACAAACGTTAAGTATAAACTAGGTAACACGGAAATAGAAAACCTAGTTTGTGAAAAAAGATCTAGTGTATTTGTTAGCAACGACTTGGAAACCTAGAAACAATGTATTAGCGTTCGCAACAAGGCAAACAGGATTCTTGGGTCTGTTCAGGTTCAGAGTAACAGAACTGCTGACGTTATCTTGAAACTTACTCTAGCATTAGTGAGGCCACACAGGATTATGCGGAATCTGCCCTGTGTCCTTATTATAGAATGGACATAGATTCTTGAGAGTACAAAGAAGAAATACAAAAAATGATCCATAATATTAGAAACCTTCCATATGAAATAAAGACTCAAGTTTAGGCTTACATTCATTAGAGAGGCGTAGAGTTAGGAGATATGATAAGAGGTGTACAAGGGGTAAGTGATTACCATGGGTAAAATGGAAGATGTTCTGAAGCTCAGTAATAACCAGCCAACTAGAACAAATGGCTTTAAATTAGATAAATTCTGATTCAGAAAGGATATAGGCAAGCACTGGTTTGGTAATAGAGTTGTGGATATGTGGAATAGGCTACCGAGTGCTATAGTAGGATCGGGGACGCTAGGGAGCTTCAAGACGAAGTTGGATAGGCACATGGAAGTGCTGGGATGGGTGTGAAAGGGATCTGCCCTGCATGGGCCAGTCGGCCTCCTGCAGTATCCCACTTTCTTATGTTCTTATGTTCTTATACTAACATAATCTAACCCAACCAACCCTAACCTATTCTGACATAATCTAACATAACCAACCATAACCTATACTAACATAATCTAACCTAACCAACCCTAACCTATTCTAACATAATCTAACCTAACCAACCCTAACCTATTCTAACATAACCTAACCTAACCTAACCTAACCTAACCTAACCAAACCTAACCTAACCTGAAGAAAGGATGATGCAACAGCAGGTGGGGTAACAAGTGTGTGTGTATGGGGGGCACGCCTGAGCGTATCGTCAGTGTAGTGTAGCATGTGGTGGTGGGGGGGTGGGGAGAGGGCGTAGAGCGTTAACCAGAGATAGTCGATAAAACAAAGGAGGTGGGGGGAGGGGAAATGGGAGAGGGGGAGGGGAGGGAGGGGAAGGGTTGTACAGTACTACTATCGATCATCTGTAGGAAGGTGCGGGGGGCGGAGGAGGGCATATGGTGGGGCGGAGGTGAGGTACTGCGGTGGAGGGGGGGTGGGGGTAGACAAGGAAGTAGAATAAGAGGGACTGAAAAATAAGTATGGCGGAGGTGAGAAAGGTGGGAAAGCAATTGAGGAGAGAGCGACAGAGAAGGAAGTGAAGGAAGGAAGGAGGTGGTGAGGTGAAGGAAGGAGGGAGGGAGGTGGTGAGGAATGGGACGGTCAGGATGGTAGAAAGAGAAGTAAGGTACGGGAGGAAGGAAAGAATACCGGAAGTGAGGCCGGGAGGGGGGAAGAGGATAGGGGGCTCGTCCATCCTTCTCTACTGGGGAGGGGAGTGAGGGAAAGGTGGGGGGGGGAGAATTGGTGAGAGGGGGGGGTCACTACACTCACCAAGCCTCGTGTCAATATCGAGCTGGGTGATAAAGGCTAACCTGATCTGGTGACTGAAGCACTTGTGGTCATCGTCGTGTGGTGTAGTGATTATTAAAGGTGTATAATGGTGACTTAAGGTGTATAATGGTGACTTAATGTGTATAATGGTGACTTAGGTGTATAATGGTGACTTATGGTGTATAATGGTGACTTAAGGTGTATAATGGTGACTTAATGTGTATAATGGTGACTTATGGTGTATAATGGTGACTTAGGTGTATAATGGTGACTTAAGGTGTATAATGGTGACTTAATGTGTATAATGGTGACTTAGGTGTATAATGGTGACTTAGGTGTATAATGGTGACTTAATGTGTATAATGGTGACTTATGGTGTATAATGGTGACTTAATGTGTGGTGACTGATCTATTGTGTTGTCTGTTATGGTAATGTATAGTACCGGGTTAAGGAGCAGTAACCTGAGTCACAGCTTATTGACCTGACCTCCCAGGAATCACTGAACACAGCATCAAGCGTGACACACAACCCTGGCACCGTCCAGTAATACAATGATGATTGATGATAAAGTTCAAACACCAATGGCTTACCTGAAGATTAACCACCCTAACACTAATTTAATCTACTTAACACTAATTTAATCTACCTAACACTAACCTAACACTAATCTAATCTACCTAACACTACCCTAATCTACCTAACCTAACCTAACCTAACTTAACCCCACCAGGTAGCTTTAGAG
>NW_024741735.1:0-17658 GCF_018991925.1 Homarus americanus | reverse complement strand
TACTCGATTAGAAAACTTTGTGGTACTCGACCAGGGGACTTTGTTATACTCGATCAGGGGATATGTTATTCTCGATCAGGGGACTGTGTTATACTCGGTTCAGCGGATTTTGTTATACTCGTCTAGTGGGCTTTGTTATACTAGGATCAGGGAATTTGTTATACTCGACCAGAGGACTTTGTTATACTCGATCAGGGGACTTTGTTATACTTGATCAGCGGACTTTGTTATACTCGATCAGGGGACTTTTTTATACTCGACCAGGGGCCTTTGTTATTCTCGATCAAGGGACTTTGTTATATTCGATAAGGGGAATTTGTTATACGCGATAAGGGAACTTTGTTCGACAGGAACAGGGGACTTTGTTATACTCGACCAGGGGACTTTTTTATACTTGACCAATGGACTTTGTTATACTCGATGAGGGGAATTTGTTATACTCGTCCAGTGGGCTTTGTTATACTCGATCAGGGTACTTTGTCTTACTCGATCAGAGCCCTTTGCTATACTAGACCAGGGGACTTTATTATACTCGATTAGGGGACTTTGTTATACTTGACCAGGGGACTTATTTATACTTGACCAATGGACTTTGTTATACTCGATGAGGGGCCTTTGTTATACTCGATTAGAAACCTTTGTGGTACTCGACCAGGGGACTTTGTTATACTCCACCAGGGACTTTGTTATACTCGATCAGGGGATAAGTTATACTCGATCAGGGGACTTTGTTATACTCAATAAGGGGACTTTGTTATACTCGATTAGGGGCCTTTGTTATACTCGATGAGGGTGCTTTGTTATATTCGACCAGGGGACTTTGATATACTCGATCAGGGGACTGTCTTATACTCGAGCAGGGGGCTTTGTTATACTCGATCATGGGACTTTGTTATACTCGATGAGGAGGCTTTGTTATACTCGATCAGGGGACTTTGCTATAATCGACCAGGGAACTTTGTTATACACGATCAGGGGACTTTGTTATACTCAACCAGGGGACTTTTTTATACTTGACCAATGGACTTTCTTATACTCGATGAGGGGCCTTTGTTATACGCGACCAGGGACTTTGTTATACTCGATGAGGGGACTTTGTTATACTCGATGAGGGGACTTTGTTATACTCGATCAGGAGGCTTTGTTATACTCCATGAGGGGACATTGCTATACTGGATCAGGAGACTTTGTTATACTCGATGTGGGGGACTTTGTTATACTCGACCAGGGGACTTTTTTATTCTTGACCAATGGACTTTGTTATACTCGATGAGGGGCCTTTGTTATACTCGATCTAGGGACTTTGTTATATTCGATTGGGGGACTTTTTTATACTCGACCAGAGGACTTTATTATACTCGATCTGGGGATATGTTATACTCGATCAGGGGACTTTGTTATACTCACCCAGTGGTCTTTGTTATACTCGATTAGGGGCCTTTGTTATACTCGATGAGGGGGCTTTGTTATACATGACCAGGGGTCCTTGTTATACTCGATCAAGGAACATTGTTATACTCGACCAGGGAACTTTTTTATAATTAATCAGGGGACTTTGTCATACTCGATCAGTTGACTTTCCTATATTTGACCAATGGACTTTGCTATATTCGATGAGGGGCTTTTGTTATAAACGATGAGGGGACTTTGTTGTACTCGACCAGGGGACTTTGTTATACTCGATCAGGGGACTTTGTTATAGTCGACCAGAGGACTTTGTTATACTCGATTAGGGGACTTTGTTATACTCGATCAGAGGACTTTGTTATACTCGATCAGGGGCCTTTGTTATACTTGATTAGAAAACTTGTTATACTCGACCAGGGGACTTTGTTTTACTCGATCAAGGGACTTTCTTATATTCGATAAGGGGAATTTGTTATACTCAATAAGGGGACTTTGTTCAGCAGGAACAGGGGACTTTGTTTTACTCGACCAGGGGACTTTTTTATTCTTGACCAATGGACTTTGTTATATTCGATGAGGGGAAGTTGTTATACTCGTCCAAGGGGCTTTGTTATACTCGATCAGGGTACTTTGTCTTACTCGATCAGAGCCCTTTGCTATACTCGACCAGGGGACTTTATTATAATCGATCAGAGGACTTTGTTATGCTCGATATGGGGACTTTGTTATACTGGGCCAGGGGACATTTTTATACTCGATAAGCGGACTTTGTTATACTGGACCATGGGACTTTTTTATACTCGATCACAGGACTTTCGTTATACTCGATCAGGGGACTTTCTTATACTCGATCACCGGACTTTGTTATACTCGATAAGGGGACTTTGTTATACTCGATAAGGGGAATTTGTTATACTCAATGAGGGGCCTTTGTTATACAAGATCTGGGGACTTTGTTATACTCGAGAAGGGGACTTTGTTATACTCAACAAGAGGTCTTTGTTATACTCGATTAGGGGCCTTTGTTATACTCGATGAGGGGGCTTTGTTATACTTGACCAGGGGTCTTTGTTATACTCGATCAGGGAACATTGTTATACTCGACCAGGGAACTTTTTTATAATTAATCAGGGGACTTTGTCATACTCGATCAGTGGACTTTCCTATATTTGACCAATGGACTTTGCTATACTCGATGAGGGGGTTTTGTTATAAACGATGAGGGGACTTTGTTGTACTCTACCAGGGGACTTTGTTATACTCGATAAGGGGACTTTGTTATAGTCGACCAGAGGACTTTGTTATACTCGATCAGGGGACTTTGTTATACTTGATTAGGGGACTTTGTTATACTCGATCAGGGGACTTTGTTATACTCGATCAGAGGACTTTGTTATACTCGATCAAGGGACTTTGTTATATTCGATAAGGGGAATTTGTTATACTCGATAAGGGGACTTTGTTCGACAGGAACAGGGGACTTTGTTATACTCGACCAGGAGACTTTTTTATACTTGACCAATGGACTTTGTTATACTCGATGAGGGGAATTTGTTATACTCGTCCTGGGGGCTTTGTTATACTCGATCACGATGCTTTGTCTTACTCGATCAGACCCCTTTGCTATACTCGACCAGGGGACTTTGTTATAATCAATCAGGGGACTTTGTTATGCTCGATATGGGGACTTTGTTATACTGGGCCAGGGGACATTTTTATACTCGATCAGCGGACTTTGTTATACGGGACCATGGGACTTTTTTATACTCGATCAGGTGACTTTATTATACTCGATCGGGGGACTTTTGTTATACTCGATCAGGGGACTTTGTTATACTCGACCAGGGGCCATTGTTATACTCGATCACCGGACTTGGTTATACTCGATAAGGGGTCTTTGTTATACTCGATAAGGGGAATTTGTTATACTCGATAAGGGGACTTTGTTAGACTGGAACAGGGGAGTTTGTTATACTCGACCAGGGGACTTTGTTATACTCGATTAGGCGGCTTTGTTATACTCAATCAGGGGACTTTGTTATACTCGATGAGGGGCCTTTGTTATACTCAATAAGGGACCTTGGTTATACTAGATCAGGGGACTTTGTTATACTCGATTTGGGGCCTTTTTCAGACTCGATCACGGGCCTTTGTTATACTCAATCAGGGGACTTTGCTATACTCGACCAGGGGACTTTATTGTACTCGATCAGGGGTCTTTGTTATACTCAATTAGGGGCCTTTTTCAGACTCGATCACGGGCCTTTGTTATACTTAATCAGGGGACTTTTTTATACATGACAAATGGACTTTGTTATACTCGATGAGGGGCCTTTGTTATACTCGATTAGAAAACTTTATGGTACTCGACCAGGGGACTTTGTTATACTCGATCAGGGGATATGTTATTCTCGATCAGGGGACTTTGTTATACTCGGTTCAGCGGACTTTGTTATACTCGTCTAGTGGGCTTTGTTATACTAGGATCAGGGAATTTGTTATACTCGACCAGAGGACTTTGTTATACTCGATCAGGGGACTTTGTTATACTTGATCAGCGGACTTTGTTATACTCGATCAGGGGACTTTTTTATACTCGACCAGGGGCCTTTGTTATACTCGATTAGAAAACTTTGTTATACTCGACCAGGGGACTTTGTTATACTCGATCAATGGACTTTGTTATATTCGATAAGGGGAATTTGTTATACTCGATAAGGGGACTTTGTTCGACAGGAACAGGGGACTTTGTTATAATCGACCAGGGGACTTTTTTATACTTGACCAATGGACTTTGTTATACTCGATGAGGGGCCTTTCTTATACTCGATTAGAAAACTTTGTGGTACTCGACCAGGGGACTTTGTTATACTCCACCAGGGACTTTGTTATACTCGATCAGGGGATAGGTTATACTCGATCAGGGGACTTTGTTATACTCGGTTCAGGGGACTTTGTTATACTCAACCAGAGGACTTTGTTATACTCGATCAGGGGACTTTGTTATACTCAATAAGGGGACTTTGTTGTACTCGATTAGGGGCCTTTGTTATACTCGATGAGGGTGCTTTGTTATATTCGACCAGGGGACTTTGATATACTCGATCAGGTGACTTTCTTATACTCGAGCAGGGGGCTTTGTTATACTCGATCAGGGGACTTTGTTATACTCGATGAGGAGGCTTTGTTATACTCGATCAGGGGACTTTGCTATACTCGACCAAGGAACTTTGTTATACACGATCAGGGGACTTTGTTATACTCAACCAGGGGACTTTTTTATACTTGACCAATGGACTTTGTTATACTCGATGAGGGGCCTTTGTTATACGCGACCAGTGACTTTGTTATACTCGATGAGGGGACTTTGTTATACTCGATGAAGGGACTTTGTTAAACTCGATCAGGAGGCTTTGTTATACTCCATGAGGGGACATTGCTATACTCGATCAGCAGACTTTGTTATACTCGATGTGGGGGACTTTGTTATACTCGACCAGGGGACTTTTTTATACTTGACCAATGGACTTTGTTATACTCGATGAGGGGCCTTTGTTATACTCGATCTAGGGACTTTGTTATATTCAATTAGGGGACTTTTTTATAGTCGACCAGAGGACTTTGTTATACTCGATCAGGGGATATGTTATACTCGATCAGGGGACTTTGTTATACTCACCCAGTGGTCTTTGTTATACTCGACTAGGGGCCTTTGTTATACTCGATGAGGGGGCTTTGTTATACTTGACCAGGGGTCCTTGTTATACTCGATCAAGGAACATTGTTATACTCGACCAGGGAACTTTTTTATAATTAATCAGGGGACTTTGTCATACTCGATCAGTTGACTTTCCTATATTTGACCAATGGACTCTGCTATACTCGATGAGGGGCTCTTGTTATAAACGATGAGGGGACTTTGTTGTACTCGACCAGGGGACTTTGATTTACTCGATCAGAGAACTTTGTTATAGTTGACCAGAGGACTTTGTTATACTCGATCAGGGGACTGTGTTATACTGCATTAGCATACTGTGTTATACTCGATTAGGGGACTTTGTTATACTCGATCAGAGGACTTTGTTATACTCGACCAGGGGCCTTTGATATACTCGATTAGAAAACTTTGTTATACTCGACAAGGGGACTTTGTTTTACTCGATCAAGGGACTTTGTTATATTCGATAAGGGGAATTTGTTATACTCGATAAGGGGACTTTGTTCAACAGGAACAGGGGACTTTGTTTTACTCGACCAGGGGACTTTTTTATTCTTGACCAATGGACTTTGTTATATTCGATGAGGGGAAGTTGTTATACTCGTCCAAGGGGCTTTGTTATACTCGATCAGGGTACTTTGTCTCACTCGATCAGAGCCCTTTGCTATACTCGACCAGGGACTTTGTTATAATCGATCAGGGGACTTTGTTATGCTCGATATGGGGACTTTGTTATACTGGGCCAGGGGACATTTTTATACTCGATAAGCGGACTTTGTTATACTGGACCATGGGACTTTTTTATACTCGATCAGAGGACTTTTGTTATACTCGATCAGGGGACTTTCTTATACTCGATCACCGGACTTTGTTATACTCGATAAGGGGACTTTGTTATACTCGATAAGGGGAATTTGTTATACTCGATGAGGGGCCTTTGTTATACAAGATCTGGGGACTTTGTTATACTCGAGAAGGGGACTTTGTTATACTCAACAAGAGGTCTTTGCTATACTCGATTAGGGGCCTTTGTTATACTCGATGAGGGGGCTTTGTTATACTTGACCAGGGGTCTTTGTTATACTCGATGAGGGAACATTGTTATACTCGACCAGGGAACTTTTTTATAATTAATCAGGGGACTTTGTCATACCCGATCAGTGAACTTTCCTATATTTGACCAATGGACTTTGCTATACTCGATGAGGGGGTTTTGTTATAAACGATGAGGGGACTTTGTTGTACTCTACCAGGGGACTTTGTTATACTCGATCACCGGACTTGGTTATACTCGATAACGGGTCTTTGTTATACTCGATAAGGGGAATTTGTTATACTCGATAAGGGGACTTTGTTAGACTGGAACAGGGGAGTTTGTTATACTCGACCAGGGGACTTTGTTATACTCGATTAGGCGGCTTTGTTATACTCAATTAGGAGACTTTGTTATACTCGATGAGGGGCATTTGTTATACTCGATAAGGGGCCTTTGTTATACTAGATCAGGGGACTTTGTTATACTCGATTAGGGGCCTTTTCCAGACTCGATCACGGGCCTTTGTTATACTCAATCAGGGGACTTTGCTATACTCGACCAGGAGACTTTATTGTACTCGATCAGGGGACTTTGTTATACTCGACTAGGGGACTTTTTTATACTTGACAGATGGACTTTGTTATACTCGATGAGGGGCCTTTGTTATACTCGATTAGAAAACTTTGTGGTACTCGAAGGGGACTTTGTTATACTCGATCAGGGGATATGTTATTCTCGATCAGGGGACTTTGTTATACTCGGTTCAGCGGACTTTGTTATACTCGATCAGGGTACTTTGTCTTACTCGATCAGAGCCCTTTGTTATATTCGACCAGGTGACTTTGTTGTAATCGATCAGGGGACTTTGCTATACTCGACCAGGGGATTTTATTATACTCGATCAGGGGACTTTGTTATACTCGACCAGGGGACTTTTTTATACTTGACCAATGGACATTGTTATACTCGATGAGGGGCCCTTGTTATACTCGATTAGAAAACTTTGTGGTACTTGACCAGGGGACTTTGTTATACACCACCAGGGACTTTGTTATACTCGATGAGGGGATATGTTATACTCGATCAGGGGACTTTGTTATACTCGGTTCAGGGGACTTTGTTATACTCGATCAGGGGACTTTGTTATACTCGACCAAGGGACTTTATTATACTCGATCAGGGGACCTTGTTATACTCGACCAGGGGACATTTTTATACTTGACCAATGGACATTGTTACACTCGATGAGGGGCCTTTGTTAAACTCGATTAGAAAACTTTGTGGTACTCGACCAGGGGACTTTGTTATACTCCACCAGGGACTTTGTTATACTCGATCAGGGGACTTTGTTATACTCAATCAGGGGACTTTGTTGTACTCGATTAGGGGCCTTTGTTATACTCGTGAGGGGGCTTACTCGACCAGGGGACTTTGATATACGATCAGGGGACTTTCTTATACTCGAGCAGGGGGCTTTGTTCTCACTCGATGAGGAGGCTTTGTTATACTCGATGACTTTGTATACTCGTCCAGGGGACTTTGTTATTCAGGGGTTATACTCGATCATGTACTTTGGGAGGGCCTTTCCTATACTCGACCAGTTATACTCGGTCAGGACTTTGTTATACACGATCAGGGGACTTTGTTATACTCAACCAGGGGACTATTTTATACTTGACCAATGGACTTTCTTATACTCGATGAGGGGCCTTTGTTATACGCGACCAGGGACTTTGTTATACTCGATGAGGGGACTTTGTTATACTCGATGAAGGGACTTTGTTATACTCGATCAGGAGGCTTTGTTATACTCCATGAGGGGACATTGCTATACTGGATCAGGAGACTTTGTTATACTCGATGTGGGGGACTTTGTTATACTCGACCAGGGGACTTTTTTATTCTTGACCAATGGACTTTGTTATACTCGATGAGGGGCCTTTGTTATACTCGATCTAGGGACTTTGTTATATTCGATTGGGGGACTTTTTTATACTCGACCAGAGGACTTTATTATACTCGATCTGGGGATATGTTATACTCGATCAGGGGACTTTGTTATACTCACCCAGTGGTCTTTGTTATACTCGATTAGGGGCCTTTGTTATACTCGATGAGGGGGCTTTGTTATACATGACCAGGGGTCCTTGTTATACTCGATCAAGGAACATTGTTATACTCGACCAGGGAACTTTTTTATAATTAATCAGGGGACTTTGTCATACTCGATCAGTTGACTTTCCTATATTTGACCAATGGACTTTGCTATATTCGATGAGGGGCTTTTGTTATAAACGATGAGGGGACTTTGTTGTACTCGACCAGGGGACTTTGTTATACTCGATCAGGGGACTTTGTTATAGTCGACCGGAGGACTTTGTTATACTCGATTAGGGGACTTTGTTATACTCGATCAGAGGACTTTGTTATACTCGATCAGGGGCCTTTGTTATACTTGATTAGAAAACTTGTTATACTCGACCAGGGGACTTTGTTTTACTCGATCAAGGGACTTTCTTATAGTCGATAAGGGGAATTTGTTATACTCGATAAGGGGACTTTGTTCAACAGGAACAGGGGACTTTGTTTTACTCGACCAGGGAACTTTTTTATTCTTGACCAATGGACTTTGTTATATTCGATGAGGGGACGTTGTTATACTCGTCCAAGGGGCTTTGTTATACTCGATCAGGGTACTTTGTCTTACACGATCAGAGCCCTTTGCTATACTCGACCAGGGGACTTTATTATAATCGATCAGAGGACTTTGTTATGCTCGATATGGGGACTTTGTTATACTGGGCCAGGGGACATTTTTATACTCGATAAGCGGACTTTGTTATACTGGACCATGGGACTTTTTTATACTCGATCAGAGGACTTTCGTTATACTCGATCAGGGGACTTTCTTATACTCGATCACCGGACTTTGTTATACTCGATAAGGGGACTTTGTTATACTCGATAAGGGAATTTGTTATACTCAATGAGGGGCCTTTGTTATACAAGATCTGGGGACTTTGTTATACTCGAGAAGGGGACTTTGTTATACTCAAGAAGAGGTCTTTGTTATACTCGATTAGGGGCCTTTGTTATACTCGATGAGGGGGCTTTGTTATACTTGACCAGGGGTCTTTGTTATACTCGATCAGGGAACATTGTTAAGGCCCCGACCAGGAACTTTTACACTAATCAGGGACTTTGTCATACCCGGGATCAGTGGACTTTCCCATATTTGGACCAATGGACTTTGCTATACTCGGCGAGGAGGTTTTATAAACGATGAGGGACTTTTATTGTACTCTACCAGGGACTTTGTTATACTCGATCAGGGACTTTGTTATAGCCGACTCAGAGGACTTTATACCGATCAGGGACTTTGTTATACTTGGATTAGTGGACTTTGTTATAGCCTGATCAGGACTTTATGTACTTTGATCAGAGTGACTTTTGTTATACTCGATCAAGGGACTTTGTTATATTCGATAAGGGAATTTGTTATACTCGATAAGGGAACTTTGTTCGACAGGAACAGGGGACTTTGTTATACTCGACCAGGGGACTTTTTTATACTTGACCAATGGACTTTGTTATACTCGATGAGGGGAATTTGTTATACTCGTCCAGGGGGCTTTGTTATACTCGATCACGATGCTTTGTCTTACTCGATCAGACCCCTTTGCTATACTCGACCAGGGGACTTTGTTATAATCAATCAGGGGACTTTGTTATGCTCGATATGGGGACTTTGTTATACTGGGCCAGGGGACATTTTTATACTCGATCAGCGGACTTTGTTATACGGGACCATGGGACTTTTTTATACTCGATCAGGGGACTTTATTATACTCGATCAGGGGACTTTTGCTATACTCGATCAGGGGACTTTGTTATACTCGACCAGGGCCATTGTTATACTTGATCACTGACTTATTATACTCGATAAGGGTCTTCTGTTATAATTCGATAAGGGGAATTTGTTATACCTGATAAGGGACTTAAGTAATCAAACAGGAGTTTGTTATACTCGACCAGGGGACTTTGTTATACTCGATTAGGCGGCTTTGTTATACTCAATCAGGGGACTTTGTTATACTCGATGAGGGGCCTTTGTTATACTCAATAAGGGGCCTTTGTTATATTCAATCAGGGGACTTTGCTATACTCGACCAGGGGACTTTATTGTACTCGATCAGGGGTCTTTGTTATACTCAATTAGGGGCCTTTTTCAGACTCGATCACGGGCCTTTGTTATACTTAATCAGGGGACTTTTTTATACTTGACAAATGGACTTTGTTATACTCGATGAGGGGCCTTTGTTATACTCGATTAGAAAACTTTATGGTACTCGACCAGGGGACTTTGTTATACTCGATTAGGGGATATGTTATTCTCGATCAGGGGACTTTGTTATACTCGGTTCAGCGGACTTTGTTATACTCGTCTAGTGGGCTTTGTTATACTAGGATCAGGGAATTTGTTATACTCGACCAGAGGACTTTGTTATACTCGATCAGGGGACTTTGTTATACTTGATCAGCGGACTTTGTTATACTCGATCAGGGGACTTTTTTATACTCGACCAGGGGCCTTTGTTATACTCGATTAGAAAACTTTGTTATACTCGACCAGGGGACTTTGTTATACTCGATCAATGGACTTTGTTATATTCGATAAGGGGAATTTGTTATACTCGATAAGGGGACTTTGTTCGACAGGAACAGGGGACTTTGTTATACTCGACCAGGGGACTTTTTTATACTTGACCAATGGACTTTGTTATACTCGATGAGGGGCCTTTCTTATACTCGATTAGAAAACTTTGTGGTACTCGACCAGGGGACTTTGTTATACTCCACCAGGGACTTTGTTATACTCGATCAGGGGATAGGTTATACTCGATCAGGGGACTTTGTTATACTCGGTTCAGGGGACTTTGTTATACTCAACCAGAGGACTTTGTTATACTCGATCAGGGGACTTTGTTATACTCAATAAGGGGACTTTGTTGTACTCGATTAGGGGCCTTTGTTATACTCGATGAGGGTGCTTTGTTATATTCGACCAGGGGACTTTGATATACTCGATCAGGTGACTTTCTTATACTCGAGCAGGGGGCTTTGTTATACTCGATCAGGGGACTTTGTTATACTCGATGAGGAGGCTTTGTTATACTCGATCAGGGGACTTTGCTATACTCGACCAAGGAACTTTGTTATACACGATCAGGGGACTTTGTTATACTCAACCAGGGGACTTTTTTATACTTGACCAATGGACTTTGTTATACTCGATGAGGGGCCTTTGTTATACGCGACCAGTGACTTTGTTATACTCGATGAGGGGACTTTGTTATACTCGATGAAGGGACTTTGTTAAACTCGATCAGGAGGCTTTGTTATACTCCATGAGGGGACATTGCTATACTCGATCAGCAGACTTTGTTATACTCGATGTGGGGGACTTTGTTATACTCGACCAGGGGACTTTTTTATACTTGACCAATGGACTTTGTTATACTCGATGAGGGGCCTTTGTTATACTCGATCTAGGGACTTTGTTATATTCAATTAGGGGACTTTTTTATAGTCGACCAGAGGACTTTGTTATACTCGATCAGGGGATATGTTATACTCGATCAGGGGACTTTGTTATACTCACCCAGTGGTCTTTGTTATACTCGATTAGGGGCCTTTGTTATACTCGATGAGGGGGCTTTGTTATACTTGACCAGGGGTCCTTGTTATACTCGATCAAGGAACATTGTTATACTCGACCAGGGAACTTTTTTATAATTAATCAGGGGACTTTGTCATACTCGATCAGTTGACTTTCCTATATTTGACCAATGGACTCTGCTATACTCGATGAGGGGCTCTTGTTATAAACGATGAGGGGACTTTGTTGTACTCGACCAGGGGACTTTGATTTACTCGATCAGAGAACTTTGTTATAGTTGACCAGAGGACTTTGTTATACTCGATCAGGGGACTGTGTTATACTGCATTAGCATACTGTGTTATACTCGATTAGGGGACTTTGTTATACTCGATCAGAGGACTTTGTTATACTCGACCAGGGGCCTTTGTTATACTCGATTAGAAAACTTTGTTATACTCGACCAGGGGACTTTGTTTTACTCGATCAAGGGACTTTGTTATATTCGATAAGGGGAATTTGTTATACTCGATAAGGGGACTTTGTTCAACAGGAACAGGGGACTTTGTTTTACTCGACCAGGGGACTTTTTTATTCTTGACCAATGGACTTTGTTATATTCGATGAGGGGAAGTTGTTATACTCGTCCAAGGGGCTTTGTTATACTCGATCAGGGTACTTTGTCTCACTCGATCAGAGCCCTTTGCTATACTCGACCAGGGGACTTTGTTATAATCGATCAGGGGACTTTGTTATGCTCGATATGGGGACTTTGTTATACTGGGCCAGGGGACATTTTTATACTCGATAAGCGGACTTTGTTATACTGGACCATGGGACTTTTTTATACTCGATCAGAGGACTTTTGTTATACTCGATCAGGGGACTTTCTTATACTCGATCACCGGACTTTGTTATACTCGATAAGGGGACTTTGTTATACTCGATAAGGGGAATTTGTTATACTCGATGAGGGGCCTTTGTTATACAAGATCTGGGGACTTTGTTATACTCGAGAAGGGGACTTTGTTATACTCAACAAGAGGTCTTTGCTATACTCGATTAGGGGCCTTTGTTATACTCGATGAGGGGGCTTTGTTATACTTGACCAGGGGTCTTTGTTATACTCGATCAGGGAACATTGTTATACTCGACCAGGGAACTTTTTTATAATTAATCAGGGGACTTTGTCATACCCGATCAGTGAACTTTCCTATATTTGACCAATGGACTTTGCTATACTCGATGAGGGGGTTTTGTTATAAACGATGAGGGGACTTTGTTGTACTCTACCAGGGGACTTTGTTATACTCGATCACCGGACTTGGTTATACTCGATAAGGGGTCTTTGTTATACTCGATAAGGGGAATTTGTTATACTCGATAAGGGGACTTTGTTAGACTGGAACAGGGGAGTTTGTTATACTCGACCAGGGGACTTTGTTATACTCGATTAGGCGGCTTTGTTATACTCAATCAGGGGACTTTGTTATACTCGATGAGGGGCATTTGTTATACTCGATAAGGGGCCTTTGTTATACTAGATCAGGGGACTTTGTTATACTCGATTAGGGGCCTTTTCCAGACTCGATCACGGGCCTTTGTTATACTCAATCAGGGGACTTTGCTATACTCGACCAGGAGACTTTATTGTACTCGATCAGGGGACTTTGTTATACTCGACCAGGGGACTTTTTTATACTTGACAGATGGACTTTGTTATACTCGATGAGGGGCCTTTGTTATACTCGATTAGAAAACTTTGTGGTACTCGAAGGGGACTTTGTTATACTCGATCAGGGGATATGTTATTCTCGATCAGGGGACTTTGTTATACTCGGTTCAGCGGACTTTGTTATACTCGATCAGGGTACTTTGTCTTACTCGATCAGAGCCCTTTGTTATATTCGACCAGGTGACTTTGTTGTAATCGATCAGGGGACTTTGCTATACTCGACCAGGGGATTTTATTATACTCGATCAGGGGACTTTGTTATACTCGACCAGGGGACTTTTTTATACTTGACCAATGGACATTGTTATACTCGATGAGGGGCCCTTGTTATACTCGATTAGAAAACTTTGTGGTACTTGACCAGGGGACTTTGTTATACACCACCAGGGACTTTGTTATACTCGATGAGGGGATATGTTATACTCGATCAGGGGACTTTGTTATACTCGGTTCAGGGGACTTTGTTATACTCGATCAGGGGACTTTGTTATACTCGACCAAGGGACTTTATTATACTCGATCAGGGGACCTTGTTATACTCGACCAGGGGACATTTTTATACTTGACCAATGGACATTGTTACACTCGATGAGGGGCCTTTGTTAAACTCGATTAGAAAACTTTGTGGTACTCGACCAGGGGACTTTGTTATACTCCACCAGGGACTTTGTTATACTCGATCAGGGGACTTTGTTATACTCAATCAGGGGACTTTGTTGTACTCGATTAGGTGACTTTGTTATACTCGATGAGGGGGCTTTGTTACACTCGATGAGGGGCCTTTGTTATACTCGATTAGAAAACTTTGTGGTACTCGACCAGGGGACTTTGTTATACTCCACCAGGGACTTTGTTATACTCGATCAGGGGACTTTGTTATACTCAATCAGGGGACTTTCTTATACTCGAGCAGGGGGCTTTGTTATACTCGATCATGGGACTTTGTTATACTCGATGAGGAGGCTTTGTTATACTCGATCAGGGGACTTTCCTATACTCGACCAGGGAACTTTGTTATACACGATCAGGGGACTTTGTTATACTCAACCAGGGGACTATTTTATACTTGACCAATGGACTTTCTTATACTCGATGAGGGGCCTTTGTTATACGCGACCAGGGACTTTGTTATACTCGATGAGGGGACTTTGTTATACTCGATGAAGGGACTTTGTTATACTCGATCAGGAGGCTTTGTTATACTCCATGAGGGGACATTGCTATACTGGATCAGGAGACTTTGTTATACTCGATGTGGGGGACTTTGTTATACTCGACCAGGGGACTTTTTTATTCTTGACCAATGGACTTTGTTATACTCGATGAGGGGCCTTTGTTATACTCGATCTAGGGACTTTGTTATATTCGATTGGGGGACTTTTTTATACTCGACCAGAGGACTTTATTATACTCGATCTGGGGATATGTTATACTCGATCAGGGGACTTTGTTATACTCACCCAGTGGTCTTTGTTATACTCGATTAGGGGCCTTTGTTATACTCGATGAGGGGGCTTTGTTATACATGACCAGGGGTCCTTGTTATACTCGATCAAGGAACATTGTTATACTCGACCAGGGAACTTTTTTATAATTAATCAGGGGACTTTGTCATACTCGATCAGTTGACTTTCCTATATTTGACCAATGGACTTTGCTATATTCGATGAGGGGCTTTTGTTATAAACGATGAGGGGACTTTGTTGTACTCGACCAGGGGACTTTGTTATACTCGATCAGGGGACTTTGTTATAGTCGACCGGAGGACTTTGTTATACTCGATTAGGGGACTTTGTTATACTCGATCAGAGGACTTTGTTATACTCGATCAGGGGCCTTTGTTATACTTGATTAGAAAACTTGTTATACTCGACCAGGGGACTTTGTTTTACTCGATCAAGGGACTTTCTTATATTCGATAAGGGGAATTTGTTATACTCGATAAGGGGACTTTGTTCAACAGGAACAGGGGACTTTGTTTTACTCGACCAGGGGACTTTTTTATTCTTGACCAATGGACTTTGTTATATTCGATGAGGGGACGTTGTTATACTCGTCCAAGGGGCTTTGTTATACTCGATCAGGGTACTTTGTCTTACTCGATCAGAGCCCTTTGCTATACTCGACCAGGGGACTTTATTATAATCGATCAGAGGACTTTGTTATGCTCGATATGGGGACTTTGTTATACTGGGCCAGGGGACATTTTTATACTCGATAAGCGGACTTTGTTATACTGGACCATGGGACTTTTTTATACTCGATCAGAGGACTTTCGTTATACTCGATCAGGGGACTTTCTTATACTCGATCACCGGACTTTGTTATACTCGATAAGGGGACTTTGTTATACTCGATAAGGGGAATTTGTTATACTCAATGAGGGGCCTTTGTTATACAAGATCTGGGGACTTTGTTATACTCGAGAAGGGGACTTTGTTATACTCAACAAGAGGTCTTTGTTATACTCGATTAGGGGCCTTTGTTATACTCGATGAGGGGGCTTTGTTATACTTGACCAGGGGTCTTTGTTATACTCGATCAGGGAACATTGTTATACTCGACCAGGGAACTTTTTTATAATTAATCAGGGGACTTTGTCATACTCGATCAGTGGACTTTCCTATATTTGACCAATGGACTTTTCTATACTCGATGAGGGGCTTTTGTTATAAACGATGAGGGGACTTTGTTGTACTCGACCAGGGGACTCTGTTATACTCGATCAGGGGACTTTGTTATAGTCGACCAGAGGACTTTGTTATACTCGATCAGGGACCTCTTAAGGCACTGATTATGCATCTGTTGTTTCCGATCAGGGGACTTTGTTATACTCGATCAGAGTGACTTGTTATACTCGATCAAGGGACTTTGTTATATTCGATAAGGGGAATTTGTTATACTCGATAAGGGGACTTTGTTCGACAGGAACAGGGGACTTTGTTATACTCGACCAGGGGACTTTTTTATACTTGACCAATGGACTTTGTTATACTCGATGAGGGGAATTTGTTATACTCGTCCAGGGGGCTTTGTTATACTCGATCACGATGCTTTGTCTTACTCGATCAGACCCCTTTGCTATACTCGACCAGGGGACTTTGTTATAATCAATCAGGGGACTTTGTTATGCTCGATATGGGGACTTTGTTATACTGGGCCAGGGGACATTTTTATACTCGATCAGCGGACTTTGTTATACGGGACCATGGGACTTTTTTATACTCGATCAGGGGACTTTATTATACTCGATCAGGGGACTTTTGCTATACTCGATCAGGGGACTTTGTTATACTCGACCAGGGGCCATTGTTATACTCGATCACCGGACTTGGTTATACTCGATAAGGGGTCTCTGTTATACTCGATAAGGGGAATTTGTTATACTCGATAAGGGGACTTTGTTAGACTGGAACAGGGGAGTTTGTTATACTCGACCAGGGGACTTTGTTATACTCGATCAGGCGGCTTTGTTATACTCAATCAGGGGACTTTGTTATACTCGATGAGGGGCCTTTGTTATACTCAATAAGGGGCCTTTGTTATACTAGATCAGGGGACTTTGTTATACTCGATTAGGGGCCTTTTTCAGACTCGATCACGGGCCTTTGTTATACTCAATCAGGGGACTTTGCTATACTCGACCAGGGGACTTTATTGTACTCGATCAGGGGTCTTTGTTATTCTCAATTAGGGGCCTTTTTCAGACTCGATCACGGGCCTTTGTTATACTTAATCAGGGGACTTTTTTATACTTGACAAATGGACTTTGTTATACTCGATGAGGGGCCTTTGTTATACTCGATTAGAAAACTTTATGGTACTCGACCAGGGGACTTTGTTATACTCGATCAGGGGATATGTTATTCTCGATCAGGGGACTTTGTTATACTCGGTTCAGCGGACTTTGTTATACTCGTCTAGTGGGCTTTGTTATACTAGGATCAGGGAATTTGTTATACTCGACCAGAGGACTTTGTTATACTCGATCAGGGGACTTTGTTATACTTGATCAGCGGACTTTGTTATACTCGATCAGGGGACTTTTTTATACTCGACCAGGGGCCTTTGTTATACTCGATTAGAAAACTTTGTTATACTCG
>NW_024741734.1:0-11214 GCF_018991925.1 Homarus americanus | reverse complement strand
AACACTGCTAGCATGTATTGGCAAGGGCAGCCCGTAACCGTCAGGAACTACGCCGATTGGATCCCATAGGCCACCCTTCTTCGCCAATCTCCTTAGGTGCTGAGGCAACTGAGGGTCTTCAGGACTCCGCCGAGAGGGCCAGAACAGCCGTCCTCACGCCCCCAAGGAGTGATGCTAGCGAAGGTCCCGCTGGACCCCCGAGTAAGGTTGAGACTTTTCCTCTATTTCTCTTTAAGACAGAGAGGCAACACTGGCTAGTGACGCTAAGAGTATCTACTGTCATATCTTGATATATTATTACTTATTTTAAAGTGGAGTCCACAACACACCGAGACTTTGGTGTTTGTTTCTGTGAGTTAAGGAGATACAGTGAGTCAACCTGAGACGTTAGTCAGCTGGTGCACAAGTTTTGAATTACGATCACAAGTACTCATATTTCATTATTTCTATTATCCTCGCTGGGTGGGAGATATAAACTAATGTTATAGTTATAATTATAGGCACCAGTAACTCATGTAATGTTATCGGTATACAGTTCCCAGTAACTTATTGACATTCTTCACATTTTTTTTTACGGGATTAGTCAGGTCACAGGTCAATGACCCACATCAGGGCCTGGGGGGGCGAAAATATAATAAAAATAATAATAATAATAATAATAATAATAATAATAATAATAATGATAATAATAATAATAATAATAATAATAATAATAATAATAGAGAGAAACATTATATGTATGTTGTGTTGTCAAAGTCAAAGAAACAATTGTGACCTGCAATTGTGTAAAAATGAGGCAGAAAGTCAATAAGTGTGACGTAGTTGTTTCATATTTATATACAGTCATCATAATGAAGTGATGATCTTCACGGCCAGGAGGAGTTGTGCTGAAAGCCCGACGGTGTGTTCAGTGTCTTCCAGGAGCAGTATGATAGTGTGTAAGTTGGTGGATGATAAAGTGGCAACACACTGTAGGAGCCTCCTGAGGGATCCTCCACGTAATAAATGGTGAGTTATTGACGTGGGTCTTGTGTGTGTGTGTGTGTGTGTGTTTGTGTGTGACCTGTGGTGAAATGGTTAGCATCCTGCCCGAGTTCGATCCTCGGGCGGGGTGAAACTATGGGCAAGTTTCTCTTTCCGCCATTTGCCTGTGTCTACCCAGCAGTAATTGGGACCCTGGATGTTAATCGATTTGCGGATCGTGTTCCGGGGTAATGGTTAGCCAGTGCAGTTGGCGAGCTGTCCAGTCTTCTCGGACTATTCCTTGACACTGGGTCATACAGCTCGTTAACTTAGGGTGTGGTTGTTGTGTTGGCTACAGCTTCTACACTTTAACAAATTCACGCCTAGGAGGCCCTTGGGTCGACCATCCTCGATTTTGAGGGGCTTCCATTATTATGTGTGTGTGTGCTATATTATCCACTATGGATGTGGTAATCATTATTTTACTTGGACTGATGGATGACACGTAGGAGTGGATGTCGTCGCTCTATATGCGCCGGATGAATGTTGGAGGAGGTGACGACGGGTAGCATGAATAAGCTGGTTTACATTCTACCTTACCTATCATGCCTATGGCGACTGTATCCTGCATACTGTTCGTATCACGGTGATAGCATGCCAGGTTCGTATAATCTAGCATGGGATGACGTACAAATAAAGAGATGAACATTTAATATACGATATAATGGACGTTACTAGTGAGCTTTGGGTATTACAAGTGGCTGGTACAGGTCGATGGTGATAGTATAGTGAGTAACCATAATTACTGGCCCATCCACAGGTCGAGCGTAGTGTGGGTAGAGGTCCTTGTGGACAGCGGCTCACTCAGTAGCAACTCACACACCAACACAGCATAAGACCCTTGAATACTTATCACCAGTCGTTCAGGTCATACCTCCTTTTACTCTGAATATAAGGCAACTTTTACTACTCCCACTCACGTGAAATAAATAAATTATGATTTATGTCTACTGGAGCAGTAACATGTCCACTACCCACCAGTAAAAGGACACAGCATCAATTTGGGAATATGTCTGAGGCCAACGCAGGAGTATCTGGTGATGTCCCGCACTACATGATCTTGTCAGGGCCACAGTACAGCAGCAGGCCAAGTCTCATGCTATATGTTAACAGATACAGTCCTCTGATACACTGAACACACCGTCGGGCTGTCAGTACCACTCCTCCTGGCCGTGAAGATTATCACCTCATTAGCTGTTTATAAATATTAAACTATGAAACATCTACACCACACCTCTAACCAGTGGTAATTAATGTTAATATTACTTATACCATAATGTGAAGCATCCGGCAATAAGTTACTAGGGACTACATGAATTACTGGGGTCTATATGCCTATATACTTTATATAAGTTACTTAGGACTATATAACTATAACATTAGTTTATATCTCCCACCCAGCGAGGATAATAGAAATAATGAAATATGAGTACTTGTGATCGTAATTCAAAACTTGTGCACCAGCTGACTAACGTCTCAGGTTGACTCACTGTATCTCCTTAACTCACAGAAACAAACACCAAAGTCTCGGTGTGTTGTGGACGCCACTTTAAAATAAGTAATAATATATCAAGATATGACAGTAGATACTCTTAGCGTCACTAGCCAGTGTTGCCTCTCTGTCTTAAAGAGAAATAGAGGAAAAGTCTCAACCTTACTCGGGGGTCCAGCGGGACCTTCGCTAGCATCACTCCTTGGGGGCGTGAGGACGGCTGTTCTGGCCCTCTCGGCGGAGTCCTGAAGACCCTCAGTTGCCTCAGCACCTAAGGAGATTGGCGAAGAAGGGTGGCCTATGGGATCCAATCGGCGGAGTTCCTGACGGTTCCGGGCTGCCCTTGCCAATACATGCTAGCAGTGTTTCGTAAGTAACAGTATTTCGGCCTAAACAATCTAAATTTTTAATGGCCATCAATGTTGTTCCTCATGCCAGCAGCCGGTCCCAGGATCACTCGTTACTATCTATACCACTTACAGATTGATCATAATTTCATAATTGAAAGAAAATTAACTTCTGCTACGCCTCAGGATTCACTTCCCTTAAGGATGACGTTGCATTAAGACACATAAAAATAACTACTTTGTATTATAATAATAAACCACCTTTTATTGTCTGTTGTCACTCTTAGTTGTTAATGGCACCTGACACCTTAATAGTACAGCAGTCTGATATGATGAATTACCTGTAGGGGTCATAAATATGCCCGGCTCTACAGTGTATAGCATCATGACTTGTTTTATTAGTACATGGGATATTTCTCAATGTATGTGTATAAAGTTAGGAACTTGTATTATATGAACTAATGTACAAATTCTCATCTTTCAGTTTTTATAATATAAACAATGAGATTCCTTAGACTAGGTACAAGTAAAAAATAAAATATTTTCCTCTCCTTTGGTACGATTGTATATATCAATTGAATATTAAAACGCGTTATGTTATGAACAACGATAGCCTACTGTTTCACGGACAATAATTTGACTTAAATACAATAATTTAAAATAAGGGATTTTCAACAGTCTATTGATTACTGAACCGTGTATATCAAGTTATCTCAAGAACCTAGAGTATGGCGCCTCCCTCACTACTCTCTGAGACAGCTTCAGTAAGTAAGGCTGAAGTTCAGATGCTAACTGTCAAGAGTTCTGTATAGTATTGTACATTAAGCTGTCGTTTGCACACACTGTCCTGTCAGGAGCCTTGAGTATCATACACGTACTGTACACACATTAATTTTGTTTTGCTAACTGTCAGTATGTAATTTTAACCTAACCTAATTATCAATGAGTTATTTAACCTAACCTAATATAACCTAAACTACTTATGCCAACCCAACTCAACCTAAGAAATCGACCCAACAAAACTATCATGAAATAATTCAACCTAACCTAACCTAACCTAAGCTCATATTTGTCTCCGGCTGAAGTATACCTGACCACCTTTATGTCGTCCCATTAGGAAGCTGATGAGTCTGTGTTATATTTGTTCCTCATTACAAAACGAAATTAATCTTTAAATAATGGTACAGCGGACGACACACACCTATTGCTGTGTTTGGTGACGCGTTGGTTAATGGTGACATGTTGGTTAATGTTGACGCGTAGGTTAATGGTGACATGTTGGTTAATGTTGACGCGTAGGTTAATGGTGACGTGTAGCATAAGAGTAAAGTGCTAGTTAATGGTGATGTGTTGGTTAATGGTGACGTGTTGGTTTATGTTGACCTGTTAGTTAATGGTGACGTGTTAGTTAATGGTAACGCCTTGGTTAATCGTGACGAGTTGATGGTTAATGGTGACGTGCTGGCTAATGATGACGTGTTGGTTAATGGTCTCCCCACTTCATTTTGCTAAGGGTCAAGACTCGTGTTCCTGCCTCACCTCCAACCTACACCGCCTCACGCACCCCTCTGGCAGGTAACACACTCTGGTCCCACAACCCTCTGGCAGGTAACACACTCTGGTCCCACAACCCTCTGGCAGGTAACACACTCTGGTCCCACAACCCTCTGGCAGGTAACACACTCTGGTCACACAACCCTCTGTGCAACACACTCTGTCCCACAACCCTCTGGCAGGTAGCACACCTGGTCCCACAACCTCTGGGCAGGTAGCACACTCTGTCCCACAACCCCCTGGGCAGGTAGCACAGGTCCCACAACGCTTTGGCAGGTAACACACCTGGTCCCACAACGCCTGCAGCACATTGGTCCCACAACCCTCTGGCAGGTAACACACTCTGGTCCCGCACCCCTCTGGTAGGTAACACACTCTGGTCCCACAACCCTCTGGTAGGTAACACACTCTGGTCCCACAACCCTCTGGCAGATAACACACTCTGGTCCCACAACCCTCTGGCAGGTAACACAATCTGGTCCCACAACCCTCTGGCAGGTAACACACTCTGGTCCCACAACCCTCTGGCAGGTAACACACTCTGGTCCCACAACCCTCTGGTAGGTAACACACACTGGTCCCACAATGCTCTGGCAGGTAACACACTCTGGTCCCACAACCCTCTGGCAGGTAACACACTCTGGTCCCACAACCCTCTGGCAGGTAACACACTCTGGTCACACAACCCTCTGGTAGGTAACACACTCATCCCATAACCCTCTGGCAGGTAACACACTCTGTCCAAAATTTCTGGTAGTAACACACTCTTGGTCCCACAACCCTGGCAGGCAACACTCTGGTCCCACAACCCTCTGGCAGGTAGCACACTCTGGTCCCGCACCCCTCTGGTAGGTAACACACTCTGGTCCCATAACCCTCTGGCAGGTAGCACACTCTGGTCCCGCACCCCTCTGGTAGGTAACACACTCTGGTCCCACAACCCTCTGGTAGGTAACACACTCTGGTCCCACAACGCTCTGGCAGGTAACACACTCTGGTCCCACAACCCTCTGGTAGGTAAAAAAAAAATAACACTTAGTTAATATTTGTCAATGTTAGGTTAAGTTAGTTTAAGTTTTCTATTTCACAATTCATTAATACCTAATATGATGAAGTACATGATCTCCGATGGCCAGTTAGAAGCTTAAAATAATACATAGAAGTTATCGATATTAGGCAATTATCCCTGTTTAGTTTAAGCTTTTACAAATCATTAATCGTTTTTGTCAAATAGAGATAACTTTTTGGTTTTATTATTACAACTTAATATTAATTCGTATATTTTAAGATTTTGTATATTTCTTTTCAGCCCTTGCTTACTGCCATATGATGTTTAATTTATACTTTAAATAGGTTAGGTTAGGTTAGGTTAGGTTTGGTCAGGTCAGGTTACATTATGTATGAAGGTATTCATTTATTTGTACATTTATGATCTACAGGATCGTTTATGGCCGGTGAAAAGTTTCCCAAAAAGAGAAACACCTAGAATTTATCACTATTCGTCAATTATTCATATTTAGTGTAACATATAGTATATATTACGTGGAATTCCGTTTATATTTGTTTGTTTTTATATTATTTTAGTCAATTATTTGTTGACATTAACTTACAATAAGTAAATATTATTAAAAACAACACCGAAAAACTCACAAGTGACTTTGTAACATATAATTAGGTCGAGATAATAATACCAATACCACGTGCTGGTCAAGCTCCAAAAGAGTTGTCCGGGGGTCTAGCTAACCTCTGGTCGGGGCTTGACCAGCACGAAAAAAAAAACTATTTTGGTGACACGTGGTGTAATGGTCCCCATGCTCTGCTTTTAATGCGAGTCGACTCGAGTTCGATTCCCGAGCAGGGTAGGACTGTTTTTTTGTTTTGTTTTTGTTTACGTCATTTGGCTCTGTCGACCCAGCAGTAATTAGCGGCCTGGATGTTAATCAATTAGTGGATTGTGTTCCGGGATAATGGTTAGCCAGTGCAGTTGGCGAGTTGTCCGGTCTTCTCGGATTATTCCTTGACACTAGGTCATGCAACTCGTTAACTTAGGGTGTGGTGATGTAAAGTAATTTATAAGAATTTTAAACAGTCGCCTTGTCGGCCTATCTCGTGCAATTAAACCATTATTATTCCAGTGATTAAATGTTATAAGTAATTTGCAGTTAGTTTTATAGTAAAAGACGGAAAGAAATACCATAATATATATATTTAGTTCCAGGATTTATTGAAGTTATTGGCCACTACCGCTACTAGTATTTGTTTTCTCCCATCTGTAAGAAGTTTAAATCTTTATCATGTTTCGAGTAACTTAGATTTCTGAATTTTTCTCCGAAACTTACGTCTTTACATTTTTCAGAATATATTATAATATCATATCACCATTAGATGTGATTTATCTTGCAGAAAACGAAAAAAAATAATAATAACACTTAGTTAATATTTGTTAATGTTAGGTTAAGTTAGTTTAAGTTTTCTATTTTACAATTCATTAATACCTCATATGATGAAGTACATGATCACCGATGGCCAGTTAGAAGCTTAAAATAATACCTAGAAATTATCGATATTAGGCAATTATCCCTGTTTAGTTTAAGCTTTTACAAATCATCAATCGTTTTTGTCAAATAGAGATAACTTTTTGGTTTTATTATTACAACTTAATATTAATTCGTATATTGTAAGATTTTGTATATTTGTTTTCAGCCCTTGCCTACTGCCATATGATGTTTAATTTATACTTTAAATAGGTTAGGTTAGGTTTGGTCAGGTCAGGTTACATTATGTATGAAGATATTCATTTATTTGTACATTTATGATCTACAGGATCGTTTATGGCCGGTGAAAAGTTTCCCAAAAAGAGAAACACCTAGAATTTATCACTATTCGTCAATTATCCATATTTAGTGTAAATTTTTTTTTCTTTTTTTTTACGGGAATTAGCCCACCCGGGCATAGGTCAAACGACCCACAACGGAGCCTGGGGAGCGAAAAAAAAAAAAACGGAAAGAAATTGTAAATATAGAAACAAAGGTTATACTGTATTAATCTACACCACGAAGATGCCGGAAAACCAGCTTTTTAAAGTGAGACATTATTAGAGCATGGAAACACAGAAGAAGGCAGAGCATTCCACAGTTTGACTGTGAGAGGAAAGAAGGAGGTACTATAACGGGTTATTCTCGTGTGACCGACATCCACAGAGAAACGGTGGGCACCGCGGGCAAGACGAGTGTTACAAACCCACGGCCTTGCCGGCGATACACAGGATGCCAAATCCACCGAACATATCCCTTTAAAGTACCTGTAAAAGAGAGAGAGTGAAGCAACATTGCGGCGAAGAGAAAGGGAAGAGAGATTGTCGACTAAAGGAGGAGAGTTAATAAGACGAAATGCCTTTGATTCCACCCTATCTAATAGTTGGACAGAAGAAGAGCCACCCCAGATATGAGAGCAGTACTCCAAGTTAGGACGAATGAATCCCTTATATACTTGGAGCAACTGCTCAGGAGTGAAGTCGCTGCGGCATCTGTACAGCATTGCCAACTTTCGAGAGGCAGCTTTAGTTATACTAAGGATGTGTGATTTCCAGGACATATTGGAGGAAATGGTGAGGCCTAACATATTTATTTTAGAATTTGGGATTATGATAGTGTCCTGAAATGTAATTGGTGGGAGATCGTCTAATTTACAAAGTGTAATTGGTAAGTATTGAGTTTTATCACTATTGAACTTAACCATGTTGTACCTCCCCATTCAGAGATGCTGCACAGATCCGCGTTGATAGAAGTAATGATATCAGTTCTAGAAACAGATCTAGTTTGAGAGTTAGGAGAAAGAGGAAAATGTGAGGAAGAGTGAAGAGTAGAATCATCAGCGTAAGAATGGATAGAATTAGTTGTAGTGTGAAGTAAATCATTGATAAAAAGAAGGAAGAGAGTTGGTGAAAGAACAGAACCCTGTGGGACGCCAATACTGGTAGAGAAAGAGCGAGAAATCGATCCCTCAACAACAACTGCCATGGATCGGTTCTCAAGGAAGCTAGAGATGAGAAAACAAAGTGGGGGAGAGAAACCAAAAGAGGGAAGTTTAGATAGCAAAGACTTGTGCCATACCCTGTCAAATGCTTTGGAGATGTCGAGAGCCACGACAAAAGTTTCCCCATAATCCCTAAGAGAGGATGAAGAAAGATGGGTGCAATAGGAGAGCAGATCACCAGTAGATCTCGCCTGGCGAAAGCCATACTAGTGATCCGACAAAAGAGAAAGGCGTTCAAGGTGACGGAGAAAATGGGAGTTCAAGATAGTTTCGAAAATCTTAGAGAGGGATGAAGTTAGGGCAATGGGACCATAGTTAGAGGGATTAGAATGGCCACCCTTCTTCGGGATGGGCTGAACCAAGGCATGCTTCCAAGAAGAAGGAAAAGTTTGGGTTTTGAGGCAAAGGCGAAAGAGGCGAGCAAGCACAGGGGCCAGGGATTCAGCACACTCCCTCAGAACACGAAAAGGGTATTCCGTCCGGTCCATGCGCCTTACTGAAATCCAACCTGGATAACACACCGGCAACCCTGCGAGTGGAGATTATAGGAAAGTGCATAGGTTCAGTAGGAAGTGCAGGGGTAGGAGGGATAGAATGGGAATCGTCTAAGGTGGAATTAGAGGAGAATAAGGTGCCAAAGAGGTTGGCTTTGTCAGGGGGAGAGTTGGCTATAGAGTTATTGGGACGGAAGAGGGGAGGAAAAGAAGGCGTGCAGAAGTTGTTACAGATGTTTTTAGTTAAGGACCAGAAGGATTTACTCGAGGAAGAATTAGTCAGGACAGCGGTCTTTCTTTTAATAAAATTACGTGAAGTTCCGTTTATATTTGTTTGTTTTCATATTATTTTAGTCAATTATTTGTTGACATTTAGCTTACAATAAGTAAATCTTATTAAAAACAACACTAAAAAACTCACAAGTGACTTTGTAACATATAATTAGGTCGAGATAATAATATAAATACCACGTGCTGGCCAAGCTCCGAAAGAGTTGTCCGGGGGTCTAGCTAACCTCTAGTCGGGGCTTGACCAGCACGAAAAAAAAATATATATATATATATTTTTTATTTTGGTGACCTGTGGTCAGCATGCTCGACTTTTAAGCGAGTCGACCCGAGTTCGAGTCCCGAGCAGGGTAGGACTGTTTTTTTTTTTTTTACGTCGTTTTTGTCTGTCGACCCAGCAGTAATTAGCGACCTGGATGTTAATCGATTAGTGGATTGTGATCGGGATAATGGTTAGCCAGTGCAGTTGGCGAGTTGTCCGGTCTTCTCGGATTATTCCTTGACACTAGGTCATGCAACTCGTTCACTTAGGGTGTGGTAGTTGTGTTGACTATAGCTTCTACACCTTAAACAAATTCACGCCTTGGGCCGGCCCATCCTCGTACACGAGGGGCAACCATTATTATTACTTGATTAAATGTTATAAGTATATACTGCAGTTAGTCTATAGTATAAAAACCCGAAGAACATCAAAATATATATATTTAGTTCCAGGGTTTATTTAGTTATTTATTACTTGCACTTATTACTGGTATTTGTTTTCCTCTCATCTGTATAGTTTAAATCTTTACTGTTGTTTTGAGTAACTTTAGATTTAATTCTTTTTCTCCGAAACTTACGTCTTTTACATTTTTTTCAGAATATATCATAATATCATATCACCCATGATGATTATCCTGTATGTAAAACGAAAAAAAATAATAATACTTAGTTAATATTTGTTACTGTTAGGTTAAGTTAGTTTAAGTTTTCTATTTCACAATTCATTAATACCTAATATGATGAAGTACATGATCACCGATGGCCAGTTAGAAGCTTAAAATAATACATAGAAGTTATTGATATTAGGCAATTATCCCTGTTTAGTTTAAGCTTTTACAAATCATCAATCGTTTTTGTCAAATAGAGATAACTTTTTGGTTTTATTATTACAACTTAATATTAATTGGTATATTGTAAGATTTTGTATATTTCTTTTCAGCCCTTGCTTACTGCCATATGATGTTTAATTTATACTTTAAATAGGTTAGGTTAGGTTTGGTCAGGTCAGGTTACATTTTGTATGAAGATATTCATTTATTTGTACACCCTCCTACACTCATTTTCGTCTCCTAACTTCGTCTAACAGTAACGTATAAAAGTTTCTGACCTGAAATGTATCGCCAAACTCCTTTAAGTTTGTCCCTGTGAAAGTTTCTAGCGACGAGGAATAAGCTTCAGAATGTATCACTTGTGGGGGTACTGGTGTAACATTAATCGGGCACTTTTTTTTCTACGAGAGGCGTATAAATACTTCTGATCAGGGAAGTTATTATCAAATTTCACAGGCTTAGCGAAGTAGAAGTTTATGTACTGAAGAACTTTTGAACTTGTCAGGACGCAAGAGAGGGAGGTATGTGTGTGGGTGTGACTGTAATTTTCCTGTATGTATTTACGCATGTGCACTCATGTATATTTGAACACATGAGATTATGTAGTGTTACTCTATACACTCGGGCAATAACATCATCCAGTAAGAGCCTTCACTAAGACTCACTGTATGATAGACTTTGATCCACACACTGTATCAGCAAATGTATTTATATGTTGATCCTGGACGGCTACGAGTCACCAGCGACCCTAAATCATATGGCCATTAAAAGTGTAATTTGTACACAGTAAACAGTTTAGTAAACTTTATTGAATGGACACCAAGTTTACCGTAATTATTCGTTTGAAGCCCATTGAGTAGATCAGTGCACTTACATGTCTCTATAAGATA
>NW_024741733.1:0-22108 GCF_018991925.1 Homarus americanus | reverse complement strand
TTGTATAGATATGTAAATACCAAGATATGTGAACACGCCTGACGGCAGGACTCTGTTACCATTCATCGTACCATTTATTCACATGTCTGTATTACTACATATTATTATAGCATGTCTGATATCTATGCTTATGTCTAATGCCTATGTTCACTTACCATGTACCGATGTACTATGTCTGTACCGCGCTAGTCGAGTAACTAGAAGACCTTATTTATTGTCCTAGTAATGTGTAGCAACTCTCCTTGCCTAGCTAGCTAGCTTCCCTCAGATCTGCTTCGGCCTGCTTACGACGAGGAGTTCCTTGTGCTGGCTCCTGTTTCTGTACCGGTTGGTTATCCTGCCAAGTCTTGTACTACTTATTGAATATATCTACTGCTCGTGCCCTGGAGTTTCAAGAACCTTGTCTAGGATTTCATCCCACCACAATGTTCTGCAATACTTTACTATACATAATTAATACAGTAATATAAGAGTAATATAATAATACACAGCTTAAGGTACTACTTTGTGTCCATATCATACACCCTCCACCACCACTACTAACCCACTCCACCACCTCCCCCTCCCCTTCCCCCACTACCACCACCTCCCCCTCTCCTAAATGGTGATACATATATCCCCCCAAATATGCATCCTGTCATTTATAGCTGTCATATATCACATTAATGATGGATACTCTTTTTTCCCTAGTATATTTATTGGAGGGATATATTACAGCAAATCGGACTTTATCAGCGGATATATTGAACTAAATATCAGTTTGTTAGAGATTATTTTACCCTCAAATAGCGGGGTCCTGTAGTCAGTTGGATTCGTGTGTTGGTCATTGCATTACATCATGTTCATGTCTGTCTACTTTAAATTACATGTTTTCTGTGTTGTTATACGTCGCTAGCTATCCTGTTTTTTTTACATGTGTGGTGTTGTGTTAATTTGTGGTGTTGTGTTCATGTGTCGTGTTGTGTTCATGTGTTGTGTTGTGTTAATGTGTCGTGTTGTGTTAATGTGTCGTGTTGTGTTAATGTGTCGTGTTGTGTTAATGTGTCGTGTTGTGTTAATGTGTCGTGTTGTGTTATGTTAATGTGTCGTGTTGTGTTAATGTGTGGTGTCGTGTTGTGTTATGTGTCGTGTTGTGTTATGTGTGGTGTTGTGTTCATGTGTCGTGTTGTGTTCATGTGTTGTGTTGTGTTAATGTCGTGTTGTGTTAATGTGTCGTGTTGTGTTAATGTGTCGTGTTGTGTTAATGTGTGGTGTCGTGTTGTGTTAATGTGTTGTGTTGTGTTAATTGTGTGTTGTGTTAATGTGTCGTGTTGTGTTAATGTGTCGTGTTGTGTTAATGTGTTGTGTTGTGTGTGTTGTGTTGTGTTAATGTGTCGTGTTGTGTTAATGTGTGGTGTCGTGTTGTGTTAATGTGTTGTGTTGTGTTCATGTGTTGTGTTGTGTTAATGTGTCGTGTTGTGTTAATGTGTCGTGTTGTGTTAATGTGTCGTGTTGTGTTAATGTGTGTGTCGTGTTGTGTTAATGTGTTGTGTTGTGTTAATGTGTCGTGTTGTGTTAATGTGTCGTGTTGTGTTAATGTGTCGTGTTGTGTTAATGTGTCGTGTTGTGTGTGTCGTGTTGTGTTAATGTGTCGTGTTGTGTTAATGTGTCGTGTTGTGTTAATGTGTCGTGTTGTGTTAATGTATCGTGTTGTGTTAATGTGTCGTGTTGTGTTAATGTGTCGTGTTGTGTTAATGTGTCGTGTTGTGTTAATGTGTCGTGTTGTGTTAATGTGTCGTGTTGTGTGTGTCGTGTTGTGTTAATATGTGGTGTTGTGTTAATTTGTGGTGTTGTGTTCATGTGTCGTGTTGTGTTAATGTGTCGTGTTGTGTTAATGTGTCGTGTTGTGTTAATGTGTCGTGTTGTGCTGTAGTGTGTTAGTACTGTTGGTGCTGGTGGGTAAAATGTTGTTCACGATGAGTTAAAATAAACTGTAAATAATTTATAAAAAATAAAAATGTTTTAGATTGAAACGTTGAATAAATACGTGATATTATTTTAATACATATGAGAGAGAGAGAGAGAGAGAGAGAGAGAGCAGGCACGTATAATTACAGTTAAGCTTCGAAGTCAATCATTTCACGAAATGACTGAAAAGTTCTGGGCATTTTGCGAAATTGTTTCACTCGGTCATTTCCCGAGAGCCTAACGACTAAAACCTTCAGTCACTTCAGGTAATTACTTGCAAAAAAATGCTATTATTATACAACATGACATATTAGGTTAGGTTAGGTTAGGTTAGGTTAGGTGCTTAGTTGTTAGCTTACTTTTGCGAAATGACCTCAAAAATATTTCATCATATGGTGAAGTGATTGATTACCCAGCTTGACTACAACACATACACACATACATACAAACACACATACATACATACATACACACATACATACATACATACATACACACCCCCTGTATATATAATTACATACAAAGACCTTACATATCTACCAATCAACATCCAAATTCCATCAATAAAAACAAACTGTATTTCCCTCACAACAATACAAAAAATAAAATAACATCTCCCCACCCCCCCCACCCCTCAAAAAAAAAATTACTCCCTCAGGAATGGAAAACGAGAACCTCTCCACGACGTTATAATTCTGGTATAAAATATTTACCTCAATCTTCAACGACCTGAGCCGGAAACTTGGCCTCCTAGTATTTTCCTCAACTTGATCTATCCTTCAATACCACTACCAGTAACTTTGATCCACCTCAGTGAGTCTTGAATCCTCTGGCCATTCTGGGAGCCAATCCCTGTGATATAGTGAATGGTTCCTTTGGCCCTCGAGGGAGATTTTCCTCCGGGGATACATACCTGACTGGTGACATTAGTAGGACGTTTTACCTGACCTCCGGCGAGTTATGTGGTCTTTAGGTTAAGTTTCTTTGATCTCCAGGGAACCATTCCACTTGATCCTTTCCAGTCCCGAGTCACTGCTGCGATTGACACTCTTTAATAGTTACCATACCATAGTTGATCTACCATGTTCGACCCACCGCCACATTTAGCCCTTTCCATTCAACTAGTGGCTACAATCGACCCACCTCATTTAACCTACCACAATCGACCCACATTTAACCTACCACAATCGACCCACCGCAGCCTCACCTTACCATAAAAAGACGACACAAATTACAAGCTCCATCGACTTATAGAAGGTAAGTCTCAGGGGGAGAACCTTGTAGCCGTGAGCACTATCACCGCCACACTGGCTCCTCCTACCGCCTCACCTGCCGAGGTTATTAGCACCGAGATGAAAGAGGACGACAAGAACACAGGAGGTCATCTTTTTCTTCTCTTTTCTTCTCGGTTTTTTTATTCTCTTTCTATATTTGTCTTTTTTTTTACCTTTAGTCACTCTTCTTTTTCTTATTTTTTTTCTTTTATTTTATTTTGACTTTCGCTTCTCTTCATTTCGTGTCTTTTTGTATGTTGGTCTTTTTCCTCTTCCTCTTTTCCTACTGCTTCACTTAATTTTATCATGTCTTCTCCTTTTCCATTCTTTCTCAAGCGACATAAGTGAAAAAATAAACGCCACAATACAATTAAGTTTCGCAAAATTTAACATAAGTATAAATGTATAATGAATAAACATCCATGGGCGTTCATTTACGGGTTATATATGATGTCTCTTGCACCTTACTTGAATCGTTTATGTTATCTTCGTGTGATACGTTCAGGATGTGCGTTCTTGTGGGCTAAGTTGAGGTTTTCGACGTTCCCTTGCGTTCTTCTATGGTGCTAAGTTAAGAATTTGCTATATTTTTACGTTCTTTTATGCGGGTAAGTTAAGAATTTGCTATCTCTCTGTATTCATGCTAAGATAACAATTTCCTGACTCTTGTTCTTTTCCTATACTAAGTTGTTTCTCAAGACGTTCATCCTAATGTGTAAAATCCTCTCTTCTCATTTTACCTAACCTAACCTAACCTAACCATCTTCTCGTCCACTGTCTTGGAGAAAGAATCACTAGAGAGGCGCCGTGGTCATTGCCAAAGGTGAATGGTCGTGCGACTCTGTCATTGTGAAAAGTTTTTCGCCAATAAATCACTTCATAAGAGAGCCATTTGTTGGAACCGTCAGTGTCTAAGGAGTTAACATCTTTGGCCAGACCATCGGTTTAAAAAAATAAAGAATTAAAAAATAATAAGAAAGTAAACAATAGACAAACTAACACACACTCACTGGCAATTCTTATTGTATATTAAAAAAAAAATATTTCCGCAAAAATTAACAAAAAATATAAAAATTTAAAACACATTTTGCCTTAATTAAAAAAATATATTCCAAGATTGCAAAAACTACTTTGAAGGAAAAGTTCACGATATATATATATATATATATATATATATATATATATATATATATATATATATATATATATATATATATATATATATATATATATATATATCGCCATAAAATACAAAAAAAAATTTAATTCCTATAACCGAGTACTGAAATATATTGACATAAGCCTTTCACTCCCCTGCAGCACTCCTGAGATACGATTACTTCTTCCCCCAGCAAGAAAATGTCAAGACTCCCAGTAAACAAGTCGTCTCTCTTTCAAGTATTTACTGTAGCGGCAATAAATCACTATAGGAAGACCTCACCAAAAAACACCAATTTTTCTCGGTTTCCCCCAAAAGACTCGCAAAACATCCATCTTTAAAAATATTTCAAGCACTGGTGAAAGCGACTATCAACATCAAGTTATGGTACACTGAACACCCATTGGAACTCAAATATACCAACTCAATACCTAACCAACTTTGACATTTTTCATTGAGATGGAGAGCTTAGACTTCTCTCTCCTTCTCTCCTCCCCCTCCCTCCTCACACCCCCCTCCTCTCCCTGCTCCCTCCCTCCTCTCCCTGCCCCCTCCCTCCCCTCCTGTCCACCCCCTACACCCTATCCCACACCCTCACAATGTCTTCATACATGCGAGAAAGATGGGAAGGTTTACACAGGATGTAAAACCAGCAACTGGATCTATTCATCTCACACATCTAGACCAAGAAAATGAATATTCTCCTCACACACACACACGCGTACACACACACACACACACACACACACACACTTGACCACCGAAGGGTCAAGACGTACCTGGCGCTCCTCTCGGAGCAGCCAGGTCAACTGTTAAGTTGGCCCATACCAACCCCCTCCCCTGAACCCTCCACCCCACCGGAATATCAACAAGTTCTCGCCAGAAGTTACAATTTCATTTAGGAAAGGAACGGAACCAGTGTTAAACAGAGGTGAACAGTGGTGAACAGTGCTTAAGTCAGTGAGAACAACTCAACAGTAACAGTCGCACCCAAGTTAACCTTCACACAGTGAGGTCCCAGGTACCCAGTGATAACGGCCCGTGAGACCCAACAACAACCATCGATGTGTTAATCCGTCTACGATAGGAAGGCCTAAGACCACACCTCACTCATATAACACCATCTGTGAGGGAATTACTACACCACGTGAGGTCCCTCATAACACCATCTGTGAGGGAATTACTACACCACGTCAGGCCCCTCATAACACCATCTGTGAGGGAATTACTACACCACGTGATGCATACTCTTGTCCTTTACTGAATACAAAGCTTACCTCTTGACATTTAAAAAGATAACTATGCTTAAATTATTGTGAGTTATTTAATGTGGTGTTTAGTGATATTATTTTGTATATATATGGTGAGAATTGTTAGTTAAATATACAAAGAGAATATTTGTTTAACTCATAAAAAATCAAGGGTAATTTAGTCTTAGTGAGTATATAAATAAAATGGTGCTTAAAGATTGGTCTGTTGTGTTGTTGGTGGGTGGATGATGTGGACGAGAGCCTTGGGGGTGCAATGAGATCTGGTGAGTGAACGGGCTGCAGGCGCAGGGAGAAATTACACGAATCTATCTGTCAGTCAAGTCAGTCAGGAAAGAATGTGAGTGAGTGAGTGTGTGAGTGAGTGAGTGAGAAAAAGACAATTATATCCTATTGCCTACTTATCTCCCACAGTATCAAGACACATTTAAAGTATATAAGTCAACCATTCTCCTCCTTTTCTGACATGACGCAACATAGTTTTAACCACATGGGGAACTTTTTTCTCTTTTTTTTCAAAGTTTGACTCAACATAGTTTATATACTTTATGGTCTTCCTAACAATAGAAACATTTAAGCAAGTTAACTTCTACTCATCCTGAACATCACCATGGACCTACTACACACGTACAACAAGTTTACCACCAGTTTAAACCAACTTACCTAACCTAACCAAACTTCTCCACTTAACATAACCAAACCGGTGAAGTTGGTCGCGTATTTTTTCTAACAAGTAAAATTCGTTAAAACTTGCGATGGTTTTGTTCAGTAACTACGTGATCAGACTCCCAAAATAAGTTAGGAACGATAAGTCTGGTTAAGTGTGATACAGTAATGTCCTATCACCGTTTACCCTTCCTACGCCGGCCAGCCAGCATCTGTCTGTCTCCCCATCACTAGGAACCACGGGCGAGAGGGAGGAGGGTGGGGGGGAATGCGGGGAAGGGGGTAGGGAAAGGAGGGAGGGAAGTGAGAGGGAGGGTGAGGGAGGGAAGCGAAGGGGGCGGGGGTGGGGGAAAGCGATGGGAGGCGGGAGGGGGAACGAGGGAGGTGGGGGGACAAAGGAAAATGGTTGGGGTTGCATAAATGCATAGCTCAGATCAAGTCTTACCTTCGCTTGATCTTGTCACGTTAAAATTATATTCCGTGTGTTAAGAATGGCTGCTGGTTATACTACACATTTACGGATATTAAGAGATGGGCAGAAAATGCTTCAAATATATAAAATTATGTTGTCGAATACAACACAGCTCTACACACACACACACACACACACACACACACCTTCTCTCAAATAACTGCAATACACAAACACTCCTAATCACACAGAAATCCTCCAATCAAACTCCCAATCACACCAGGCTGTATACATTGAAGGCTCGCTCTTGAAACTCTACAATTATCAGCAGACTGGCTGCACCTCGTCTTAAAACGGGTACGACTCGACCTCCTGAATCCGACGAGGGAGGAGGAAGGGGAGGAGATGAGGGGAGGGGAGGAGATGAGGGGAAGGAGAGATGAAGAGAGGGAGGGGAATAATAATACAGATAATGTAGTAGTCAAAGCAACAAGTGACTCGTCCTAACCACAGTAAACTCGTCCGCTCTCTCTACGTTACTGGGAATTAGTTGGAATAGCTAATTAATCAAAGTAATAGGAGATAAGATCAGTGTTAGAGAAGGTGAGGGAGGATAATATTGTGGCAGGGAAGTGTGTGTGTGTGGGAGAGGTAATTTAGTGGATCATTAGTTTTCAGGGAGGGAAGGTGTGGTACAGGTGTGAGGGTTGTGAGGTGTGATACAGATGTGGGTTGTGGAAGAGAGAGAGAGAGAGAGAGAGAGAGAGAGAGAGAGAGAGATCCTCAAACAGTAAATAGTACACCAGAAACTAACCACACGGACATAAGGGGGGGAGTGGACGACGCGCGGACGGAAGAGCTACTATTACGCCCTACTCAGAGACGGGAGGTGAGGGGAGGAGACGGGAGAGTTGGGCAATAAGCAAGATTTACGTGGTTGAAACCGGCCTAATTGCACAGTCAATGGCGTGCATAAGTGTAAATCGCAGTGAAGTAATCATTAAAGAGAATATTGACACGATATTAATTCATAAACCGGATTTTCATTCAACACCTGGTTGCAATGCTCATTTGCAAGGCATTACCCTCGCGTGCCGGATTTGCATTGCTAGTTTTCACTGGTAAAATGTGTGTGTGTGTGTGTGTGTGTGTGTTTTCCCGTCATATGAAGATTACTACCTGGAAGTGGAAAGATGTGGAGCTGTGGACGTGATGGTAATAAAGTAAGACTTCTTTCATGAAGGCTACGTAAATAAAGAGAGTTTCGTACACTAGCAGTTTCATTAAACAATTCTCGTAAACCTAACCTATCCTAACCTAAGCTCACCTAGCCTAACCTAACCTTATTTGCGAACTTACCTCCAAAACAAGTTTGACTCCGGTATACGAAATTTATTTATGAACTTAACGCCAACCACCCATACACAGTACAGCAGGACCGCAACAATTATCAGGGTTACGTTCCTGAGAAACACACTGCACATTGCCACTATTATGAACCTACTCTAAAATCTTAACCAAGTAACTAACGAATCGTATAAATCTATCCACACATACCATTAAGCTTCCACTAAATCCTTCTATTTCTTTTCCTAGTGACTATTAGAAGCTATAATTTAATAGCTGGCATTCATGTGTTTATGGTGTTTTTGTACATAATTTATATACGTTTATGACAAAATACCCTGAACACATCTGGCAATATCTAGCATCTGATTGTGAGTCGTATACATAATTGGGGTATGAGGATCTTACCATCATTATACTTTCTTTTTTCGATTGTTTTTTTTATTCATGTTAGTCTGATATAAAGTTGTAATGAAGAACAGCAGATTAAACAATAGCCATAATCCAATTACCTGTATAGCTCATTCGTTGACACACACACACACACACACGCCTAACTAGTTTGTTGAGGCTTATACCTGGTTCATCCTGCTAAATTCTAATTGGCCAGGAAGGGGAGCGACAACTAAGCCTCAAGAATAAATTTTGTTACATGAAGAAAGAATAAAATACATCCAGGAAAAAAAATATACATTTTTTATATGAATTGATGGTTAGGGATTATGTAGTGTATTCACTCCCAGTCACTCTTACTTTTTGCACTGTCACTATGTTGAAATGCCCTGTAGTATGACCTTCTCCCCACCTTGTTATTATATATCATATTTGCATCACTTATGTAACTTGTATATTATGTGTTAATCAAGTGACCTATTTCCCAATTATGTACCTGTATATTTTCAACCTTCTGGCTGCCATATTCTCTCAATAAACCTTTAATTATTATTTTATTTATTATAATTATTATTACACACACACACACACACACACAGCAAATCCATTGTAGTCTGCTCCCACAAAAACTAAGCACTGATGAATGTTATAGTGAAGCGTAAAACAGGTGGACATTTATATCACTGATTCACACTGTTTACACCTGGATGGAGTATTAATAATATACATTTTTCATTTTCACTTCCTAAACCCAAAGGCAGACAGACAGATAGACAGAGAAAGACAGGCAGAGAGACAGACAGAGAGAGACAGGAAGAGTAAAGGAAACAGTGAGAAAGAAATGAAAGAGAGAGAGAGAGATAGAGAGAGAGAGAGAGAGAGAAAGATGAAGGTTAAAATATGAACGCTTATGACAGGCAAAAGGAGAAATATTACTCTCATACTCTGAGGATGCACAAAGTGTCACTTCAATAGAGAAGGGGACCCCAGTCATATCCGTCTTATATGTCAATAATTAAAATATTCTGACAGATATATTAAACGTGACTATAAGATACGTAGGGAAAAAAAAAGAGACGCATTCATTCACTCCGTAGCATCACATGACATTATCAAAGATCAGACATGCTGTAGGTTGTTTTAGTAGTGGTCCCCGTCATAAGGAAGTAATAACACTACGGATGACAAAACGTAAACAGTTTGATTGATACGTTTATTGAGATACAAAAAACATTAATACATCTCAAAGGGATGAAGTGACATAAGTCATCCTCACCCCAGCCTGCGTAAACAGTTGAATATAAAAAGTCATAAAGTCTGCAGTACCTCGTAACTCCGGGTTGTGTTGATAGCTTTTATGATAGAGGGGATATCTGGTCAGCCTTATGACGCCATACTGTCAGGATTACGACTTGTTCTTACGATGTTGTCAGGACGAGAAGGAGAATCATATAGAAATTTAGAAATAAAGAAAGATGGGATTAAGAAAAAAATATAAGATTGTAAAAAATAAAAATAAAAAACAATAAATTGGAAAATTCGGGATAAAGAATGTGATAAGTGAGACAATATTGTAAAATAGGGACATAGGAAAAGGGAAACATATTACACCTTTATCAGGAAATCTGGGCCAGTTACTGGGAGTCACCGTGGCGACGTTGGTTGTGACTTGTAAGAGGCAGTGATAATTAAAATGAAAATGAACAAATTGAAAAGTGGGCTAAGAGTCAGAAAATCTTCAGGTGTGTACAAATGGGCCAGGACCAATGTACACCAAATGATTGTTATTGTGCAGTTGTGTGTGTTATAGTCTTGCATGTATAAAGATAATCCAAAATACTAGTGATTGTTCATTAAATGGTGATATGTATACACTCCTATGTTTATGCAAAATTAAGTGAGTCGTTAATAATGGATTGAGACAGGAAGTTACGTTGAAAGTTTTCATGACTATTGACTAAGAGTCATGACTGTGAACTTCTGTGTATTGTAGAGTTGAAAGAAGGTCATAGGTTATCATACCATAGGGCATTCTCAAATCTATTTATGTATTCCTTAAGTTATCATCCTTTACTATAACATTATCACACACACACACACACACACACACACACACACACACACACACACACAGAGTTAACCCTTGTTGTCCTGGACTAAGACTCTCCTAATTTTAATACGGTAAAGGATATTAGGCAGACGAGAAATTAATTACGTCAGGTTCACTAGATTACTTCTGGTGTGATTTAGTCACAACGTTTAATACTAAACGTTGACGGCTGTGGTACAGTATACCCTGTAGTACCGTAATTGTGCATGTATGTAGATTATCTAAAAAAAGTATCTGTCCACACTCTACTGTATGTGAAACGTTATGAGACCAGGGGTGATAGATCTTGGGTTATGTGCGTTCCTGCCCTGTATAGTTTAACATAAATAATGCAATGTGTACTTATTTCGGAGTAATTGATATTATGTTCAGTTACCAAATGAAGTAGGATCAGTATGCCACAGCAACGCATACCAACCCTCCAAGGACATCACGAGTTGCATGTAGCATTTCGGAAGCTCACGGACCCATCCTGGTTTTCCTTGTCACTTAGCACAGTTGCGGAAATGTGTTCCTACACCCCTGTGTTACCCGTGTCTCCAAACGGCAACGTCGCAGTAGTAGTATCACTATTTATGAATGAATGGGTATTGGTAGTGTAACGACGGACGGGATTGGTCAATAGGTTTGCTATAGTGTAGCTCATATAAAAAATCACCTCGGAACACCAGAAAATCTTCCAAGCGTCTTTACCCCGCAATCAAATTTGTTACCATAGATTCTTCTTATTCAGCATGCTCAGGAGTTAAGTCAGGTTAGGTTAGGTTAAAGTAGGTTAGGTTAGGATAGCTTAAGTTCGGTTAGAATAGGTTAGGTTAGGTTAGGTTAATTGCAAGTTGTAACATCCTACTTGTGATTATGACCGACGGCCACCACTTTACGAGGCCCTGTTGACTAAACTACCAACTAAGTTTTTGTTTATATCTCATATAACTCACATTTTGTCCAATGATGTTAATTTTAGGTCTTTAAGTTTATTCATGTTAAATTTTTCCCGTGGACATTTAGGGGCACAGAAGGCGTCATAGGGATAAAGAAAAAGCTTAGAAAACAATAACAGAAGAATAATTAGTGAGAAGGAGAACTAATAGGAAGAGGAGGAATAACTCCAATATCTCATGTGTGGTCATCGTGAGGTGAGCGAGTGTGTAGTATGGCCGTCCTGGTCACTCCAGTAGCTGAGGTGAGATATGGGGGGGTTCTTTTCCTCCTCCTTTTTTGGTCTTTACTTCAGAGGTCCTCCGCGGGGGTAATGACGTTTCTCAAAGGCAAAGTAGTCATGGAAAGACTAATATGAAAATGAAAAATGTGACGGAAAAACAATGCTCGAATCAACCTTCACATGTTAGGTGATTCTTGGGGTTTGTTTCAATACTGTGAACCAGTGTGTTATTTACAAGGACACCTGTGTAGCGGCGCCAGGGTCTATGTGAAGAAGCTTTCTGGTGTTTGGTAATCATGAATTACACATATTTTCTCGTATACGTTTTATTTTTAAAGCCTTATCACTCCTATTTGTATTCTTCCTTATAAGAAGCATCTATGTGTATTATTGTTTTTAGTTTATATTATTTTACAAATCTATTTAACATTATGCCAAGCGAAATTACGTCTATGAATCTTTGAGAAAGTAGATGATTTCAGCTACATTAAAAAAATCACTATTATCTTTAGTAGTTCAAAAGTTATGGCATTTTGAATGTTCAAAAGTTAAATTAATTTTCTCCGTTTTTGTTTGTGGCGCTCGGTACCTTGTGATTCTAATGTATGTGTGTGTGTGTGTGTGTGTGTGTGTGTGTGTGTGTGTGTGTGTGTGTGTGTGTGTGTGTGTGTGTGTGTGTGTGTGTGTGTGTAAAGAATTGTGCAGTGCTCGCTGGCCATCAACAGGACCTTAAGGAAGTCCCCAGGGTCCGGGGACGCCAGCAGCATAGATAAGACGGTTAGACTATTATTCCATCAACAGAGCAATGATAACATTATGAAGGTGTGATGGTCTGGCTGAGGCCGCTCATCCTGGCGACGGATGGCTGCCTCCAGCACTCTGCCCCAATCCTTCCACTGGCATTGTCTTTATCGCGCTCTCTCTTTCTTTCCTATTTTTCTTCTCTTTATAGTACCTTCTCTTCTTTTCTCTCTGCGCATTCCCGCCTCCCTCGACCTCAGCAGTGATGAAGTAATAAGAGGCTGGGTGACCTGGGCGTTGGGGGGCCATCATCAGTATTCCCAGCTCACCTCCGCTCCCCACCCAATCTCAACATCCTTACTATATCTGCGCCACTTTTTCACACTTTACTCTTTATTCTTTACCATGGTATTTATAGATAAAACTAGTAGCAGGCTCTTTTCCATCGAGGCTCTCTCTCTCTCTCTCTCTCTCTCTCTCTCTCTCACTAGTGTAATCCATGAATTTATAAAAAAAGATAAGAGGTAAACAGTCAATCATCCCAGGTAAACTAACGCTGTATTTTTCCGTCGTCCGGGCCCCGGCATTATTGCGGTAACATATTTGTGAAACCGGAGACGATGAAATTATATAAGCGGATCTAATAAGTGAACATATTGCCATGAACCTATAAACAAAGTCGTATACATCGAGGCTATCAAAATAAATTAATCTGTTTTTGCATTGAAATTCTTACAAATCCAAGCTAAGATATTCACACTAACTTAATTAAGATGTATTCTTTGATCGTTAACATAATATCAATGTTTTATATATACTGTACCAGTCTTGTAATATAATCCGTCAACTCTCGCTTGCTACTACAATTTCCTGTATTAAAATCTTTCATACCTCACTTAGGATTGTACCGACTACGCGCCTCTATACATTATTCAGTTTATATGTCCAGGTATTATTTTGATCATACGAAATTCTGCCGTTTCATTATTTTCGGAACAACAAAAGTACATGAAAGTGTAACAGGTTTGTTTGTCACTCTCGGCATCCTCAAAGTTCGGTCTAGCAGCAATGAACGTCTATATAATTAAACAGTTACGGTAGTTCCAGTAAAGCTAGTTTCGTTTATAACTTTCGGGAATAATTTATACCTTCCTTCAGCTTCCCACATAATCGTTTACTTAAATTCATTATATCGTAGAGTGAAGAAAATTAACAAAATAAGATCTGCATGGAACTTGTCGAGGTTTTATGAGAACCCGATCAAGTGGGTAATGATTGTTTTGATTCATGAAAACGTACGGGTAAGGGGGGATTATAATAGAGCAATGAAACTGTGTAAAAGCCTTGCTTAATACACGCTAAGTATCTTTGTTACGTCTTGAGGTATTTGTGCATTAGTATTCACTCTCTCTCTCTCTCTCTCTCTCTCTCTCTCTACACACACACACACACAGTCCAGAAAAAAAAACTCCAGCTACTGACATTCCTTCCTATTACTCACCTTAAAAAAACAAGAAGGAAAAACAACCTCCACAAACACCCCAATCATAACACGATGATGCAAATGATCACCGAAAAAAAATCATGTCAGAATTCTCCATCCTAAATTTTGGTAAAGAGAAGAGGGAGTATAATCTATGTCTGTCTGTCTGTGTGTTTGTCTGTCCGTGCGTCCGTCAGTCCTCGTTTGTGTGTGTTGAAGTAGAAATAAATAAATAAATATATATGATTATAATGCGAGACCCATACTTGTGAGCAACATAACAGCAGCAAAAATTGACAAATTTATATTAAAAGTTGTACCTGTAATTACCATTGATTACGCCATACCCCCTACAATTATGGCAGACTATATGTATTATAACACACACACACACACACACACACACACACACACACACACACACACACACACACACACACACACACACACACACACACACACACACACACACACACACACACATACACGCACACACACACACACACACACACACACACACATACACACACACACACACACACACACACACACACACACACACACACACACACACATTAGGTAAAAATCATTAGAAAGGTCAATAAACCTTAAATATGTTATATGGAACATAAGTATAACTTCCAAAATCACTCTCATATACTTACAGCGGCCTGACGAATAGTGCAACTATAATGTTCTGTCAGGGCTCAGGTCGAGTCTCATCCGTACTGATCATCTACAGTATATGTGTGTGTGTGTGTGTGTGGTGTGTGGTGCGGTGTGTGGTTAAAATGGCGGGGATCCGCTTTTGAATTTTGCCACATACAGCAGCTAGTTTAATGTGCACCCCATACTCATACTGTGACCGACAGCGCTAAAGGATGAAAGTTAAACACTAGAGGTCACAAAGGATGTGTCTGACAGACGCTAGGGGTCAGGATATTATGATATTGAAAGTAAAAACAAAGAATTTCCAATACATAATTTGTTTAGTTCTGTACAATTGTATGTGTATGTATATCTGGTTGTCTGTCTGTCTGTGTAATGTTATGTAATAGTAATAGTAATGTATGTTCTGGATGACTTATTCAAACCTGCGTGAGTACACCTGTAAGAGACAATACACCTGGCCGCACACTTTGTTATTAACACCTACGTGAGTACAGCAGTGTGAGGTAATACACCTGGCCGCACACTTTGTTATTAACACCTACGTGAGTACAGCAGTGTGAGGTAATACACCTGGCCACACACTTTGTTATTAACACCTACGTGAGTACAGCAGTGTGAGGTAATACACCTGGCCACACACTTTGTTATTAACACCTACGTGAGTACAGCAGTGCAAGGTAATACACCTGGCCACACACTTTGTTATTAACACCTACGAGAGTACAGCAGTGTGAGGTGATACACCTGGCCGCACACTTTGTTATTAACATCTGCGTGAGTACAGCAGTGTGAGGTGATACACCTGGCCGCACACTTTGTTATTAACACCTACGTGAGCACAGCAGTGTAAGGTAATACACCTGGCCGCACACTTTGTTATTAACACCTACGTGAGTACAGCAGTGTGAGGTAATACACCTGGCCGCACACTTTGTTATTAACACCTACGTGAGTACAGCAGTGTGAGGTAATACACCTGGCCACACACTTTGTTATTAACACCTACGAGAGTACAGCAGTGTGAGGTAATACACCTGGCCACACACTTTGTTATTAACACCTACGTGAGTACAGCAGTGTGAGGTAATACACCTGGCCACACACTTTGTTATTAACACCTACGTGAGTACACCAGTAAGAGACAATACACCTGGCCGCACACTTTGTTATTAACACCTACGTGAGTACAGCAGTGTAAGGTAATACACCTGGCCACACACTTTGTTATTAACATCTGCGTGAGTACAGCAGTGTGAGGTAATACACCTGGCCACACACTTTGTTATTAACACCTACGTGAGTACAGCAGTGTGAGGTAATACACCTGGCCACACACTTTGTTATTAACACCTACGAGAGTACAGCAGTGTGAGGTAATACACCTGGCCACAAACTTTGTTATTTACACCTGCGTGAGTACAGCAGTGTGAGGTAATACACCTGGCCACAAACTTTGCTATTTACACCTGCGTGAGTACAGCAGTGTGAGGCAATAAACCTGGCCACACACTTTGTTATTAATACCTGCGTGAGTACAGCAGTGTGAGGCAATATACCTGGCCACACACTTTGTTATTAACACCTACGTGAGTACAGCAATGTGAGGCAATACACCTGGCCACACACTTTGTTATTAACATCTACGTGAGTACAGCAGAGTGAGGTAATACACCTGGCCACAAACTTTGTTATTTACACCTGCGTGAGTACAGCAGTGTGAGGCAATACACCTGGCCACACACTTTGTTATTATCACCTGCGTGAGTACAGCAGTGTGAGTCAATACACCTGGCCACACACTTTGTTATTTACACCTACGTGAGTACAGCAGAGTGAGGTAATACACCTGGCCACACACTTTGTTATTCACACCTGCGTGAGTACAGTAGTGTGAGGCAATACACCTGGCCACACACTTTGTTATTAATACCTGCGTGAGTACAGCAGTGTGAGGCAATACACCTGGCCACGCACTTTGTTATTAACACCTACGTGAGTACAGCAGTGTGAGGTAATACACCTGGCCACACACTTTGTTATTAATACCTGCGTGAGTACAGCAGTGTGAGGTAATACACCTGGCCACACACTTTGTTATTCATACCTGCGTGAGTACAGCAGTGTGAGGCAATACACCTGGACACACACTTTGTTATTCATACCTGCGTGAGTACAGTAGTGTGAGGTAATACACCTGGCCACGCACTTTGTTATTAACACCTACGTGAGTACAGCAGTGTGAGGCAATACACCTGGCCACACACTTTGTTATTAACATCTACGTGAGTACAGCAGAGTGAGGCAATACACCTGGCCACACACTTTGTTATTAACACCTACGTGAGTACAGCAGTGTGAGGCAATACACCTGGCCACACACTTTGTTATTCATACCTGCGTGAGTACAGTAGTGTGAGGCAATATACCTGGCCACACACTTTGTTATTAACACCTACGTGAGTACAGCAGTGTGAGGCAATACACCTGGCCACACAGTTTGTTATTCATACCTGCGTGAGTACAGTAGTGTGAGGCAATATACCTGGCCACACACTTTGTTATTAACACCTACGTGAGTACAGCAGTGTGAGGCAATACACCTGGCCACACACTTTGTTATTCATACCTGCGTGAGTACAGTAGTGTGAGGCAATATACCTGGCCACACACTTTGTTATTAACACCTACGTGAGTACAGCAGTGTGAGGCAATACACCTGGCCACACACTTTGTTATTCATACCTGCGTGAGTACAGTAGTGTGAGGCAATATACCTGGCCACACACTTTGTTATTAACACCTACGTGAGTACAGCAGTGTGAGGCAATACACCTGGCCACACACTTTGTTATTAACATCTACGTGAGTACAGCAGAGTGAGGCAATACACCTGGCCACACTTTGTTATTCATACCTACGTGAGTACAGCAGTGTGAGGCAATACACCTGGCCACACACTTTGTTATTAACATCTACGTGAGTACAGCAGAGTGAGGCAATACACCTGGCCACACACTTTGTTATTCATACCTACGTGAGTACAGTAGTGTGAGGCAATACACCTGGCGACACACTTTGTCATTAACATCTACGTGAGTACAGCAGAGTGAGGCAATACACCTCGCCACACACTTTGTTATTCATACCTACGTGAGTACAGTAGTGTGAGGCAATACACCTGGCCACGCACTTTGTTATTAACATCTACGTGAGTACAGCAGTGTGAGGCAATACACCTGGCCACACACTTTGTTATTAACATCTACGTGAGTACAGCAGTGTGAGGCAATACACCTGGCCACACACTTTGTTATTCATACCTGCGTGAGTACAGTAGTGTGAGGCAATACACCTGGCCACGCACTTTGTTATTAACATCTACGTGAGTACAGCAGAGTGAGGCAATACACCTGGCCACACACTTCGTTATTCACACCTACGTGAGTACAGTAGTGTGAGGCAATACACCTGGCCACTTTGTTATTCACACCTGCGTGAGTACAGTAGTGTGGGGCATCACCTGGCCACACTGTTATTCACCTGCGTGGTAGGTAGTGTACTAACACTTGTTATTACCTGCGTGAGTACAGCAGTGTAAATAGCACCACTTTGTTATTAACACCTACGTGAGTACAGCAATGAGGTAATACACCGGCCCACACCTTTGTTATTCACCTAGTACAGCAGTGTGAGGCAATACACTTTTTACCGCCGTTATTCTGCGTGAGTACAGGTGTGTGAGGCAATACACCAACCGCACACTTTTGTTATTAACACTCTACGTGGGTACAGCAGAGTGAGGCAATACACCTGTTGTTATTCTGCGTGAGTACAGTGTGAGCAATACACCTGGCCACACTTTGTTGTTTGGGCGTGTAGAATACCTGGCCACTTTGTTAACACCTACGTGAGTACAGATGAGTATCACCTGGTACACATTTTGTTATTAACACTGCGTGAGTACATTGATTGTGAGGCAATACACCTGGCCACACTTTGTTATTAACACCTACGTGAGTACAGCAGTGTGAGGGTAATACACCTGGCCACCTTTTATTAACACCTACGTGAGTACAGCAGTGTAGGCAATACACCTGGCCACACACTTCCGTTGTGTGGGTGGGTTGTTATTCACCTCGTGGTACAGCAGTGTGGTGCACTGGACACTTTGTTATTAACACCGTGGTACAGCAGGTGTGATGGCAAGCCACCTTTGTTATTAACATCTACGTGAGTACAGCGAGGCAATACACCTGGCCACTGTTATTCACCGTGAGTACAGCAGTGTGAGGCAATACACCTGGCCACACACTTTGATTAACACCTGGTGGTACAGGTGAGGTAATACACCTGACAAGTTATTCACCTGCGTGGTACAGTGTGGTAATACCTGACACACTTTGTTATTCACACCTGCGTGGTAGCAGTGTGAGTAATAGTTTGTCCTGGCCACACACTTTGTTATTCCATCTACGTGGTACAGCAGTGTGGTAATACAGCCACTTTGTTATTCATCTGCGTGTGATTATTGTGTGGGGTAATAACACCTTCACTGTTGTGCTGCGTAGCAGCAGTGTAGGTAATACACCTGGCCACACTTTGATTATCTACGTGATGATACAGCAGTGTGAGGCAATCACCTGGCCACACACTTTGTTATTCACACACGTGCATTCTGGCAAGTGAGCAATACACCCTGGCCACACACACTTCATTGTTGATTAACAGGTTCAGCCACACTTCATTCACCTGCGTGGTGGGGGTTGTGTGGGTTTTGCATGCTGATGCAACGGTGTAATACTTGGCCACACACTTTTTATTCATCATCTACGTGGTACAGCATGTTTTGTGGTGTGGTGTCCCTGGCCACTGTTATTCATCTGCGTGGTAGTGGGTGAGTATAGGTGTGTGTAGGCAATACCTGGCCACGCACTTTGTTATTAACATCTGTGGTGAGGGCATACACCTGTGTTTTTTGGTAGTGAGTCAGCATGAAGATAACTGGCCACACTTTGTTATTCATCTTGCGTGGTACAGTAGTGTGAAGGCAATACACCTGGCCACCTTGTTCACTGTGAGTGTTATTAGCGTGTGGTTGATGCCCACTTGTTATTCACTTGCGTGGTACAGCAGTGTGAGGCTTTGTTTGGTGGTGTTGGAATACACCATATTACACTTTGTTATTAACACCTACGTGAGTACAGCGGTGTGAGGCAATACACCTGGCCACACACTTTTGTTATTCACACCTGCGTGAGTATAGTGTGAGGCACACACTCTGGCTACGACTTTGTTATAATATCTACGTGAGTACAGCAGTGTGAAGCACACTGGCCACACACTTCGTTATTCACACCTACGTGAGTACAGTAGTGTGGAGGTAATACACCTGGCCACACACTTTGTTATTAACATCCACTGTGAGTACAGAGTGAGGCACACACCTGGCCACACACTTGTTATTCACACCTGCGTGAGTACAGCAGCAGAGTGCACACACTGGCCACACACTTTTGTTATTCACACTTGCGTGAGTACAGCAGTGTGAGGCAATACACCTGGCCACACACTTGTTATTCACACCTGCGTGAGTACAGCAGTGAGGCACACACCTGGCCACGCACTTTGTTAACATCTGCGTGAGTACAGCAGTGTGAGGCAAACACCTGGCCACACACTTCGTTATTCACACCTGCGTGAGTACAGCAGTGTGAGGCAAACACCTGGCCACACACTTTGTTATTATCACCCTGTGAGGACATTCAAGCACATTTGTGTGTTTAGTTCTTATGCGTGGGAATAGAATAATCTAGTAATGCAAAATTTGATAAAACAACCTATCCGTTGTATGTGACCAAATTCAAAATTCAATTCAGGCCTTTTACTTACACACACACACACACACACACTGAATAACACACACACACACACACATACACATTAGGTAAAAATCATTAGAAAGGCGAATAAACAATAAATATGTTGTATGAATATAAATATAGCTTCCAAAATCAATCTCATATACTTCCTCACCGCGGCCTGATGACAGTGCAAGTGTAATGGGGTCTCTTGGCTAGGGCTCAGGTCGAGGCTCATCCGTACTGATCATCTATATGTGTGCGTGTGTGTGTGTGGTCAAAATGGCGGGGATCCGCTTTCTTTGAATTTTGACACATGGAGCAACTAGTTTAATGCAGTAACTTCTATACTGTCCTGCGACCGACAGCGCTAGCGATGAAAGTTAAACACCAGAGGTCACAAAGGATGTGTCTGACAGACGCTAGGGGTCAGGATATTGTGATGACATTGAAAGTTAAAAAAGTATTTCTAATACATTAATTGTTTAGTTTTGGACAATAGTATGTATGGTATGTATGTATTGTTGCGAACCTCCACCCAGCACTACGAACCACGCCATCTATTGGCCTGGGATCTACCCACCCAGCACCACGAGCAATGGCGTGACTGTGACAGGACAATGACCTTGGGTAAATATATTCCTTTCCTCCTTGTTACTCAGTGTTATTATTCTCCAGTCACTTGGCTGTTCAATTGTTTTACGGTGTTTAAAGTTTCCTTCATATGTGTGTGTGTGTGACATATTGGTATTATCGTACAGCAAGAGTGACAGCCGTAGATAAGTTGTCTAAGTGTCATAAGGCTTTACCTGTTATTACACGTGGCAGTCGTAGTAAGTCTTATCGAGTGTAGGGAAGAACTTTGATTGTTTAATGCCGTACCCCTCACTCCAGAGTAGGCTGTTCCATAGTCACTAGTTACGGGGGTAGAAGTGATATCTTGGGACGCCCTGCCTACCAGGACCCCATAATTATAAAGCCTCAATTATTGTTCTTCATTATCTCATTCAGGGTCAATCATATCCATTTATCAGGTTGTTTATCCGGGATCTTTATATTAATGCCGTAATACGCCCTTCCTTCTTCTGCTATCTCAGGGTAGTTAATCCGATCTTTATATATTAATGCCGTAATACGCCCTTCCTCTTTAGTATTCCGGGGTTGTTTATCCGGGATCTTTATATTAACGCCGTAATACGCCCTTCCTCTTTAAAGTATCTCGGGTTGTTATCCGGATCTTTATATTAATGTCGCACACGCGCCCTTCCTCTTTCAAGTATCTCAGGGTAGTTAATCTGGATCTTTATATTAATGCCAATACGCCTTTCAAGTCTCTTATCTCATTCATGATCTTTCTCAGAAGCCACAATCATAAGTGTAATTTCCCTGTAGTTTCCGGGACTTCTGGTTATCCACTGCCGTGATATTTCTAGGTAATCCACGTATCTTATCTTTGACCATTACCAATTTATTCCTTTGGTTTTCTTAATGGCCACCTTCAGGATTTGTTAAACTTGCAGTCCTGAGGGGAGTGGAAGAACAAGCATACCATTTCACATCTTACATGAGAGTTGTGAGAGAGGTTAATTTAGGGCGTGCTGCCGGAGCTGGCTGAT
>NW_024741732.1:0-27096 GCF_018991925.1 Homarus americanus | reverse complement strand
TTCGTCCTATTGAGTATGTTATGTCGTAATTCAAACTGACTTAAGGGAAGAAATAACTTGGGAGTTTAACATCCTCGCCCGATTCAAGAGCAAAAATAACAGCTGACCAATATGGGTCGCGTCGTTGCTCATCTTCCAGCTGCGAAAGAGTGAATGCTGATACAGGCATTACTGGTGCTATATTTCTTGACAGAGCGTCGGCGACAACATTCGCCCTCTCAGGTAAATACCTAAATTCGGGGTCAAACTCTTGAATTGTCAGATACCAGCGTGCTAATCTGCCTGATAAGTTTCTGCCATGGAACAGTTCGGTGACTGCCGCATGATCAGTAAAAACAGTTATCTTGTAGCCAAAGCTAATGTCTTTGAACTTCTTAAGTGCCCACACAACAGCTAACGTTTCTAAATGCGTCACCGAATAACGTGTTTCAGCATCGATTAGTTTGCGACTTGCAAATGCTATCACTCTAAACTTCCCACGCGTGTCCTCTTGCATGAGCACTGCTCCGACTCCAATTCCGGAAGCGTCAGTACAGAGAGTGAAAGGTTGAGTGTAGTCTGGGAATGCTAGAACCGGGGCATTGGTTAGCGCTGTCTTCAATGCCGTAAAACTTTCCTCGTGTTCAGCATCCCATATGAACACTGCATCTTTTTTTGAGCAACCTCGTTAGGGGCGATGCTAATGTTGCATAGTCCTTGATAAAGGAACGATAATAACCAGATAATCCGAGAAAGCTACGCACATGATCATTTGAGGTAGGACGCGGGAACTGAGATACAGCTTTGACTTTATCATTAACTGTGTATATGCCCTCACCGTCGACTACATGACCAAGGAAATGGATTCTGGATTTTAAAAACTCGCACTTTGAGAGTTTTATTTTGAGTCCTGCTGTGGAAAGTTTGGCCAAAACTTCACTCAGTTTTATCAGATGGGAATCGACGTCCTTACTGACTACTATTAGATCATCCAAATAAGCGCAGACTGTGTTACCAATTAGTCCGGCAAACAGGGTGTTGATCATTCTTTGAAATGTTAGTGGGGCATTTCTGAGACCAAATGGCATTCGTAGAAACTCAAAGTGGCCTAGAGGCGTGCTAAATGCCGTGATTTCTCGTGATTTTTCATCGAGTGGTATTTGCCAATAACCACTAAGCAAATCTAAGTTGCTAAATACCCCATTATCCTTGCCTAAGGATTGCAATATGTCACTCAAGATAGGCATTGGGTACCTATCAGGGATTGTTTGATCATTTACGCGCCTGAAATCTATGACAGGGCGCCATCCACCATCCTTTTTCGGGACGAGGAATAATGGGCTATTAAAGTGGGATTTTGAGTGTCTAATGACATTCTCATCTAACATACCCTGTACCATATCTTGCACTACAGCGCGCTTGCTATGAGGTAGTCTATAAGCTGGTACGTAAATAGAGTTGGTTCCTTCCTTTAACGCTATATGATGGGATGTTAAATCTGTCTGACCTAGCGCTTCCCCTGGCAAGGCTACTATATGTCTATAGTCGGCAAGCAGCTCTAACAGGCGTGTCTTGCCCTGTGGATGATCGATCACCTTAACATGTGGCGCTATTTGATCTATCCTGGCCAGTCGAGTCTGTTGGCAATTCGCAACAATACCTCGAATTGGGAATTTATTTGGTTGCACTTCGACATTGTTGTGATATATTAGAAAATCACACAAATAACATCCTTTCTTTAAGATTCGTTGAACGCCTGTTCGATTTAGAATCAGTACGTCGGTCAAACCACCAGGGCGTATTGTGCTCAGGGTAGATTCACATGACAGCCCTTTTACCTTGCATGTTTCCGGGAGACACACTACATCTGTGCCCGTGTACACGTTGGGTAGTTCGACAGTTGCTTTGGTGATTTCCTCATTTTGGTAATGGAGAGTACTCTTCAACACTGCTGGTACAATCGTCCAACTCTTGCTGCTGTAATCACGCTGGGAAGGTGTGTGGTTGAGGTCGAGAGATATCTCTGACGCATGATCCGCCTTCCTCTTAATAGGATTGGTAGACAACACTTTCGTCCTAGCGGTGAGCAAAGGTTCAGAATGACTCATTGCTGTGTAGGAAACACCTTTAAACGTAACTCTATTATTACGTGGATGAACATCTATCATGTTCTTTCGAAGAGTTGGTAGACCAAGTAACCAGTCAGCTGGCAAATTGAACTGCTGAACTATATAAAAGTCCGCGTAGAAGGGCGTACCACGTCTTGAGAATCTGAGTGGTAACGTCACCATTCCTTTGATGCTCAGCTGAGTACCTGAAACTCCTTCGAGCTCAGCGTTACTAGGCCTCCATTTGAATTTGCAGTGAGGGAATTTACGTTGTAACTCGTGATATGATGTCAAGGCCAATACATTAGCTCAAGCACCTGTGTCTATATCAAGAGCCAATCTGGTATTATCCACTCTCACCGGCACTGACAACACTTCCACTTTGCTAAGCGCCGCTATTAACGAGGCCACTATAGAAGTGCTGTGAGGAGGGGTGGGAACTACCCTATCTATCCCTCTCCGTGCTGTGGTGTGCCCTGGTCTTCCCCAGATGACTTGTCCTGGGGACGTTTCTGCTTGTGCCTATACGACACCTCCGTTTCACTTAGGTCCACTCCCCTAGCCCTTATTAGCACATCGCACTCATGTGAACTATGAGATGTCGATTTGTGAAGAGCGCACCATTTGCGCACTTTCTGGGTAGGAGGAGGAGGTGCTGCTTTGGCTACCTCTCTGTTTGACCTTGAGAATGGCTTTGCACCGGGTGTGGCCTTAAAATTAGCACTATTACCTCGGAGCTGAAAACAATCTTCCATTACGTGGCCACGTTTATTACAATGTGCGCACCGTAACGATGTTTTCTGTTTATATGTTAGGCGGGGAGGAGCGATCGGAGCTAAGTGTGTCGCATAAGGAGTCTGGAAGTGAGGCATCTGTGGCATCTGAAGTTGGCCCAGCTGTGACCTACCCCCAAAAATCCCAATTAGCGTTCGCTTGAACTTTTCATAGTCAGGGCTTTGTAAACAAAACGCATTTAAACGATTGCCTGCATAGGAACCCTGCGTTATATGGGAACGTACATATGCTTTCTTTTCTTCGTCAGTCGTTATGTGACTATTGCGCATGCTATCTTCACATGCACGAATAAAATGTGCTACCCGATAATCGTCTTGTCCCGTGAAATTTCGAACATAGTCGCCGCGTTGCATGATATTAATAACATTATCAGCTTTAGGTGTGGTAGTAGTATTGGTGTGAGGGTTAGAAGACGCCATTTTAGTGTTAGTATTAAGCAAGTTAGTATTCTTACTCTAAACAGAAGGCTGGGTTAATAATGTTGTTACCGATTTAGCAACAGACACACTATCACCTGTAACAGGGGTAACTGCTTTAGTATACTTAGGTGAGGTACTATAGTGATTACCAGACCGTAGGGTACGACGGTTTAAGTCGTCAAATGATTCGTCAATAACTTTCTCACTAATTCCTACCGACTCATTTAACTGTGTTCCATACTCAAAATCTATGTCAGTCTGGGCTTGATCATCGATGAGTTGGTTATCAGCAAACAGTTGCGCTAAGCGTTCCCATTAGACATGGGAAACTTAGAAATTATCTATTAGCCCCCTTGGGTCAATGAATACTTAACAGTAAGTAGATCACTTGCCTCTCATTTACAAGACAAATGAATATGAATTGTAGTTAATTATTAAACTATCAATAAGAAGACAGACACTTATAAACTACTGTAAATTATAGGATTTCAATACATTAATCTTACATTCGACACTTTATCATTGAAATAATCCTATCCGACGAACCTATCTGTGTGAAGATATCTCTCGAACGTGTTCATGTGTGTAGAACTATGTAATTTAAATACCTATTTATACAGAGTAGTACGTCTGTATAAAAAATGTGATCCTTCAAAAGTTCTGAGTGGAGTGGTGGGTGGAGTGTGGGCGGGGCCTCTTCCTAGGATGTGTGCCGTGCTGCTGGTTTCCTTGGCAACGAGAGACGCTTCTGCTTTGGTGAGGGACGAGTCCACTTGAATTAGGTGAGTTCCTCCTCCGGCGATCAGAAAACTGCTGATTGGATATCACACTGTTATTTGCTGGTTCGCTGGCGAAACTGCCGTATGCCAAGTCTTCACAGTCCACGTATATATGGAGATCTGTATGATGACACCGGAATTCGTAATTCGCGCTGACGACACAACAATACTGCCCAGCTGCTAGTGAAATACCAATTGAATTCCAGGCTAACGAAACTGTTTTTCAACACTGCAACACTGTAATGTCTAGGGAATGCTGAGTGGAGTCTATCTCAACCGGCTCAATCTGGATATGTACCAACAGGCTGTAATATATGTATATTACGAATTCTGCACGTATTTGTATGTGACAGAGATAAGGAGCGCTCACTACAAATCGTCTCAATACGGGATATAGTTTTAAACACTCGGATTATGTAACGCGTCACTGCTGTGTGTTTTCTTGTTTTTCACAAAACACAGACTGATGATACGACTACCAGTTTGAAGAATCCGTACACACGGCTTGCCACCTATATGAATCGGCTGCTTGTCCAATTAACCAGTCCGTTCACACATATTTATATTTGGGTTTTAAGTAACGAAACCCAAACGGTAGTTCCTTTGTTTTATTATAAAAGGTTGTACATATAATTCCTGAGTGTATATCAACCGTAAGTCTCATTGTCTAGGAGTGAATGAGAAAGGGACGGCGTTTATGTATGATAAACGTTAGGTCACGTCCTTACGATATGAGTTGAGGTGAGCTACTGAAGCTTAGGGGCATCGTAGTGCGTGCTTACAGAAATGCTGAGCTATGGGTCTCGCCCTCTTGGGTGAGTTGCCCGCTCACGTGTCCATCTCATGTCTTACTCATAGACAGTGGAAAGTTACAGGGTGGTGAATCTGAATATAATATCAGATGTATTGACCCATTTATATAATACGTTCTGTTGATGAGACAGGGGCCTATTACAGAGGTTAGGGTGATGGAGGTGAGGAGAGGTTAGGGTGATGGAGGTGAGGAGAGGTTAGGGTGGAGGTGAGGAGAGGTTAGGGTGATGGTAGAGGGGAAAATAGAGAAGGAAAAACAGAAGAATTGTTTTGTTAAGTACTTGCAACATTTTGATCAACAACATTGTCGGCATTGCAGTAATAATAATGATAGGCTAATAACAGTAGCTATAATAATAGTAATAATAATAATAATAGTAATAGTACTACTACTACTAATAATAATAATGAGTATCCACGTTGCAACTACTAACATACACATTTAGTTGACCACATAGTTACATATATAAAATAAACCGGCATCCCTCCTACTACTACCACGACCCCTTAGCGAGAGTAATAAAACACGTCATAATAGTTCCAATGTTTATGGTCTTGTGTAAATATTAAGACCGGCTCATTGGTTCCTAAAGACCTGAAATACATTAAAACAAAAACAAGGAAGATATTAAGTAGTGGTGAACGATGACGTCAGTAAACACGAAGGCTTGATGGATGACTAGACTTTAAGAGGATGAAAGTGTCCGGGGCTAAGGTAAAAACTGTCAGGGTATATGATGGACCGCTCACTATCACGGCCCCGTCTCTCCTCTCACCATGCAAATGATGCTTGAGTTTGTTCTAAGGTGGTTGTCTGGAGGCTGGTGAGGGAGGAAGAGGCTGCCACAACAACACTCACTTAGGGAGTTGTGTGACCCGGTGTTAAAGGAAGGACTCAAGAAAATCAGACAATTATCCATTCAGCTGCATTAGCGAAACACCTCCCTGGAATTGGATCTTATTACCAAGTCTTTAATTACTGGTGGGAGACAGAGGCAAGGTAAATAATTGTATGAAGACTTGCCCAGACGCCCCCCCACCCGCCTCCCCACCATCATCGGATGAGATGTGAATATGTTGACTCTTATACATACAATAAAACAACTCTGAATACCGGACTCCCTGGTACAGGATACTGGAACAAGATATTCGTTTTTGTTCGGTATTTATTTTATTGGTTGTATCGGGCCACTACAGTACGGTTAAGGGGATATTTTTGTTCAGTATAATCCATAATTTAACACGTGAGACTGAAGCCTCTAATTGTTTAACAGTGTAAAGAATCTGTCCTTTGATCAAGAGAGTCTGTGTGTGTGTATTTGTTGACATTACTCGCAGTCTATCAAACACCTCGCTGCTGTTACCATTGTCTGATCATAGTAGAATGTATCAGGTCTTTCTCGCCACATGTTACAGTAGTACAGTACTATAACAGTGTACGTGAGGTCTGTTTTTACTGTACAGCTTTATATTGGTATGTTGCTTAATGATCGGTAATTGTTTATTTTATTATGTATTACTGCGATAGATAGAATTTTGCCTTGATTTTCATTTTATTGTTAGAATATTTATAAGGTTCCTACAATTCACATCACCTGAGGCGGCTGATGTATACATTACAGTTCACCTCTTAGAGCTGCTATAACACACACACACACACTCCCTCAAGCTCTCGGACTAAACAGCACATGATCTCAACACTGATGTATCGTGCAATTTGCCTGCACCTGAAACTCAATACCGTTGTCTATTCACCCAGATTTAACATTCAGTTGCAATATACACATTCTACCTCGATTTATGCTAATGTAGAACACCAAGGCAGCGTGTTGCATTTGTATTGAATGGTTCCCTGGTCCCAGTTTACTTTGTTTCATGCAAGATATCTCTTAATGATGACATTTGTAGTGAACAGCAGCCTGACCTATGTTTATTTTTGCATTTATGTTTCGTGCAGCTCAGCCCTCAGTGTTGACGTTGTAAGAACATCTACTTGGACACAGTTTGTACCTCTTCATGCAGCTTAACTCTTCATGATAAAATGTGTAATAACAGTTGCCTCGCCCAACTTTATACTTCTTAATGATCTTAACTCTCAATGTTTACAGTTGTAATGGACAGTTGACTGGCCTAAGTTTATATTGCTTTACATAACTTAATTCTAAAAGCGAAGACGTTCATTACTGTTGCTTTTGCAGTATTGTAATTTATTTTAATGTAGTTTTGTTCTGCGCTTAATTTGGCGATCATTTTTTGTTGTAAATAACCCGAAAAAAAATCCACACATAAACTTTACTGAAATTCATAAAATATTATACACGTTAATACAGTTTTTATTTATGAATCTTCCTGTATTTATGCATCAATGATAAAGTTATGCTGAAGATGACATGGGTCCTGGTTATAGACTTGCAGTACGGGAGAACTTTTTTGATAGTCGGGTTGTTCTAAAGCACACACACACACACACTGACTGTTGTACAATAAACATGGTGTCTTCATTACCATCTTGAGGACACATTCCTCCTGGGAGTAAAACAAACGCCAGCAGACAAGACAAAGAGCACTTCATGATCGTCAAGAGAGTGAAGTGCACTAGTGACAAATACTTCACCCAACTGAGTATATTTGGGGCTAGTGAAGGTGAAGTGTAGCAGGCGTCAACCACTCTAGGTGGGCTGAGCTCTAGAGTGCACGGTGCCTCATGGTGAAACACACACTAGACTCTAGAGTAATTTGCACCTAGACACCGGACGTGACGTGACTCAGACGTGAGTCAAGTGCATTATGGAAGCTTAATTCATACTTTCTGTATTTTCCTTTTCTAAGTAATCCTTCATAATGCCGCCAGTTTCAATATCCATTAAAATAATAAATCATCATTTTTTTCCTCATTCACTAGCATTATGTACATTATACTTAAATCAAATTTTAATGCTCAGAAATGAGAATAATGAGTTCTGGATTTTTCATTACAGTTCATTTTACCGTCAGGTGAGATGCACTCTACTATGGTGAAAAACACTCTAGAGTGCATCTCACCTGGTGGTAAAAGGCACTCTAGAGGTGCAAATTACTCTAGTGTGTGTTTCACCATGAGCCACCGTGCACTCTAGAGCCCAGCCCACCTAGAGTGGCTGACGCCTGCTACACCGGCCTCCACTGAGACAACCCTCCTCACTCGCTAAGCTCTGTTCTCAAAGGTTTTACAAGGCGGAAAATTCCCACAGTCAGTCTGTGTCTCCCTCGAGAACAATGCTTTAGTTTCTCACCAACGTCATATGTATATTTTACACACGTATTTTGCATGGTGGTGGCTAAGATGTAGTCAACATGACACTTGAGGATATCTCTTATGTATGTGCACGGTCTTGTGTCGTGCTGGAGAACGTGTACCACCGGGAAGCTCAGCTGCCGCGATAATGTGTGAACAAGCACATGGGCGGCGCCTCACTATGAGTGAGTGATGGTCCAGTGTTTACTTCCACACTGTGAGTGTCCCACAACTTTGAGTGTTAACTGACTTTTACTATAATACTTAAGTTGATGCATAATTAATGTGTGATGTACGATGAATATAATGACATCGCCTTAATTCTTGATTCAATTATGCCAGTTTGTGTACCCAACTTTATCAAGATTCGGGATCATCACAATAGCATATCACCCTGTTTTACGTACATACACACACACACACACACACACACACACACACACAAGAAAATGCAAATAGAATGCAACTTCATACAACATGCTCCATTTACTTTTTCCTGACGTCGTTCTGTCAACACTCAATAACACCTGTTCATGACAGAGCGACCCCTGAACGCCGCCATTTACACGTGCTAACCCGTGTTAGGTTAGGTTGTCTGGTGTTGTTCAGTGTGTCTGGAGTTGGTGGCAGTATTTAATGAATTATACATGTACTGCGTCACATCTTGGAGAATTATACAACTACTGCGTCACATCTTGGAGAATTATACATGTACTGCGTCACATCTTGGAGAATTATACATGTACTGCGTCACATCTTGGAGGATTATTATGACGGCGTTACATAAGAGAAGCATTTTAGGAACATCCGACCAGAAGTTTGATTTATTTATTTACCTCATGGGCAAAACAACATAGGCGTGGCTTATGATGTTAAATATTTAAGGCAATTATATACATTAAGGTAGACTACAGGTAGGAAATATATATTGAAGGATGATGACTTATATTGTGTAAGAGAGACTGCATCTACCTAGTCTCACCTGCACACACACCGTATTATTGTGTGGGAGAAGGAGAGGGAGGGAGGGAGAAGGAGAGGGAGGGAGGGAGAAGGAGAGGGAGGGAGAAGGAGGGAGAGAGAGGGAGGGAGGGAGAAGGAGAGGGAGGTTCTTACACTGTACCATCACATGAAGGTGGTCCTTTATTTGTATTTAATGACGTTGTTGGAGGGGGATGGGAGAGTGCCAGGCGGAACACCCTGACTTACTGACTCAAATACTGTAGTTGTGACAGAGAAGAAAGACCAGATAATTAAGAGAAAGAAGAAGGGAATAAGCAAGAACACAATTATTCTCATAAATATTACATACAATACCACTTTCTGCCTCATAAGATATGTTGATCAAGTGATCATTTGTGGTCAAGTTTTCCAGTTACCTGAGATAACCTGAGTTGATCATCATTTGTAGCTTTCTTTTCATCCTTTCTATGTTGTCTGCATCTTTACTTTCTCTTAGTTCCCCTCTCAGGTCCTTTGCTTTCTTTCCGGTTTTCTTTGCAGATTTTTGTGATGCTACTCAGCGGCTTTCCACGCCCTTGAGCTCTCTCTCTCTCTCTCTCTCTCTCTCTCTCTCTCCAGGTCCTTTACAGTTCTTCCACAAAACCTCTCAGAAAAATATCGTCGTTTCCTGAATTGTATATTGTATAGGTTTCAGGTACCGAGGGTGAGAGTTGAACAACATACACACACACACACGTACCATTATTTCCACATATTTTCCTGGTATGAATAATATCAATAAGAAAATAAAGGCTCCTCGGCTAGTGGGTAGAGGATCTCGTTTGTCTTGTGGTTCTGTTTATATTTTTTCACGAAACGACTTCCTGAGCCGAGGCTTCCTAGGCGGGGATATGGAAGAATCTTGTGTATTGAGCGAGGAAGTGTATTGTGTGTCTTGGTGAGGGGTATTTCCTCGTGTGGGTTAAAGTATATGTGTTTGGGTGTATGAATGTATAGTGTGTGTATAAATGTAGAATGTGGACAGTGAATAGTGTATAATTGTATAGATATATAATGTGTAAATAGGTTTGAGTGTGTATGAATGTATAGATATGTAATGTGTAGGTTTGAGTGTGTATGAATGTATAGATATGTAATGTGTATGTATGTTTGAGTGTGTATGAATGTATAGATATGTAATGTGTATGTATGTTTGAGTGTGTATGAATGTATAGATATGTAATGTGTATGTATGTTTATGACCAAGAGAGTTTATAGAAGCATTATCGTGTATATCCAGGATAAGAAAGATGACTAATATGCATAATTGTGTAACAAGAGATAGGTTTATACCTTACATTTAAACAGGTGATGACTTATATGTAATAGCTCTCTCGCTTTTGTTGAGGTTTGCAGTGTGTGTTGGAAGCCTGTATGAGTTCAATTATCCTCAAGCCAGACAGGTTGATCCAGGGAGGCGATTCAGGTTTATTTATAGAGATACAGAATAAAAAAAAAATCCTATATGAAGTTTCTTTACGGATTCTTTCTTTAAGGGCATTAGCCCACCCGGGCACGGGTCATTTTTAATGACCCACATCAAGGCCCGGGGGGCGAAAATATAATAAAACAATAATAATAATAATAATTATGCCAATGATGATGATAATGGTAATAATAATAATAATAGTAATAAAATTAATATAAATATTTTTAATAAATAACAATTATAATACAAGAAAATAATAATAATAATAATAATAATAATAATAATAATAAAATTAATAACAATATTTAAAAACAAAATTATAATAAAAGAAATACACATACAGTAATAATAAAAGTCTATAAAAATTATAAATAATAATAATAATAATAATAATAATACCCCGTGTAATAATAAAGAGCCATGAATAAATTCAAAAACAAAAAAATTAAAATATCAATAGTGAGAAATGATATATGTATGTTGTGTTGTTAATAGTAAGAGCAACAATTAAGACCCTGCAATTGTGTGTAAATGAGGCAGAAAGTCAGATCAGCAACCTGGGACTTGGTCACAATTTTTGTGATGCCATATGGCAGCAGGGTCTACCATTAGACAACACATTATGCTTCCAATATCTTCCCAGATGGTAGTACCTCCCTGTTTGTGAAATGGTTTAATCAAGAGTAAATAGATCTGTGGTAAAGTTGCAGGTAGAGTGTGAATAAAGCTTAGAATGGATCTTATAGGAAATAGAGTTCAGTATACCAAGTCTCTGGTAGACAAGGAGGTGAGGGTTTGGGTGGTTCAGTTTGGGACGGCCCGTGTGAGGGAAACAGTGACTCTTATAGTACAACACCTTGGCTGCCACACTGAGTAAGAATCACCAAAACCATCCCATGTGTAATACTCTCAGGTGACCTACAACCATGGTGACTCTTGTCTCAGTATATGTTGACTAGTACTACCTGAAGCCAGACTATATCACAACATTACTAATGGCGACTTTGAAGTTGATTGGCTTAATATAATGATGACAATAATATTAAGGAACAATAACAAACGAAGAGAGAAATTAGGTATATAAATTATTTCTCTTTAATGTTTGGTTTATGACTTTATGGGTTGAATTTAAGACATAAAACACATTCCTCTCTGCATGGAATAGGTTTATTGCCTCTTACGTCGGTTTATGGCAGATTTATTTACTAATTTAGTGGTTGGCGGCAGCAGTCACGTGACATCATGAAGGTCATCACATCGTAATGTTTTAATACTGTTTGCCGTGTTAATACAGTTCGTCTTAAATCTGTTAGTACGCCAGTGATGTTTCCTAAGGGGAATATAATGATAAAAATATTGTAAAACGGAATTAACTGGAAATACAGTAAGGATTACAACATAAGCGTGTGTGTGCGTGTGTGTGTGGGGACCAGTTGATGAAGATCGAGGCAGAAGTTAAATGAGATTCTCACTTAAACTCTGAGTTACTCGAGAGTTCACGACTGCTGCCGAAATTGACCAAGTTAGGATGACCCGAGAGACCAAGGATTAGGGGGTAGGTCTGGTCAGCGTAACGGGGGAGGGGGGGGTGTCGGGGCTCAGGGACTTCTGGGGTCAAAGGGTAACTCGGGTCAAGGTGAGGCTTGGGTAGTTGTGGGAACGGCTGAGGTCATTATCTGAAATGAACCAGAGTGAACAAAGACGGCTTGAGAGAGAGGGTGAGAGAGAGACGTGGTCAAAGAAGTTATTAACCTAGAATGAGTATATTTTTCTTTCTTTACCTCGGCTCTGTCCTTCAGCTCTCACCCTTAGCCCTCATCCTCACCCTTCACCCCGCTCCTCTCACCCCTCCCTCTCAACTTTTATCCTCGGCCCTCTCCCTCACCCTAACTCTCACTCCTCCCTCTCAGCCCTCACCTCAGACCTTGGGACAGCTACCTGGGTCAGTAATAGATCTCAGGTAGGATCTGTGTGACGCACCTGGTAAGTCCCCCACCATCATGCTTATGGTTGCTGCTGCTAATATTGTTACTGTTGCCGCTGTTACTGTGGTGTAATAATGGTCAGCATGCTCGTCTGGTAAGCGAGCGGAGCCGGGTTCGATCCCCGGGCAGGGTGAAATTATGGGCAAGTGTCTTTAAGCCATTTGCCTCTGTCTACCCAGCAGTAATTGGGAACCTGGATGTTAATCGATTTGCGGATCGTGTTCCAGGGCAATGGTGAGCCAGTGCAGTTGGCGAATTGTCCGGTCTTCTTGGACTATTCCTTGACACTGAATCATGCAGCTCGTTAACTCAGGGTGTGGGTGTTGTGTTGGCGACAGCTTCTACACCTTTAACAGATTCACGCCTAGTTGGTCCTTGGGTCGGCCATCCTCGGTAACACGAAGAGCAACCATTATTATTTTAGTGTTGTTGATGCGGTTATTGATAGTTTTGTTGTTATTGTTGATGCTGGTGCTAACTGCTGCTGTTGGCTGTTGTGTCTATTCTTCTTTATCGTGGTATTTTATGAGGAACTGGACGAGTACACTGCCATATATATTATCATGACGGTTTTCTTGTTCTATATTGGTGATAAATGTCTTAAAATTAGGTTAAGTTAGGTTAGTTTAGTTTACTTTAGGTTAGGTTGACAGTCTTAATTGGTATGGATCTATAGGGATCTGGCAGCATGTCTGGACTGTTTCATCAACCTCCTTTTGTGTGTTTATTTGGCTTTTGTGGCGCCTTACAGTGAGATATGGTTTTAAATCTCTCTCTCTCACAGTTGGTAGTGGTAAAGAGCTCAAACACGTTTCTGATGATAATGATACAACTTTTTCTTGTGAGTGTTTCAACCTGCACGAGAAGTTCCTTGTTTATATTCCTCTTTTATTCTCTTTTATTTGTCTTTCTCCTAATTACTACGTGTCATTTTTATTGCTGTTCTTCTTATTATTTTCTTCCCGGTGATCATCTCGTTATCTTCACTTTGTATGAGGTGACTTGGTGGGGGGGGGGTCTCCAGGGATGTTTATATACCGCTGAAGAAAGGACACGACACTGACGCCAGAAACCAGAAATTTATTCCAGTTTGTTTTTTAACTCACAATTACCACAAAACACAATAACATTTGACGGTAATTTCACAGTCCCTCTACACATTATGTTGACATTAGCTTAATTACCCCAATTGAAGGTAATATAAATGATGCATGAGTTTAATTAACCCTTCAGTAATTTTCACCCAGATGCTTATTTAATCAAGTTACGATTATCGTGCGGAATTTAATTAACTTTTCCGTCATTTTCTTCTCGACTTTTACTGGATCAAGTTATTCGCGTCATATATTTTCCAGATAATTAAAAAAAAATCTAACCTCCCTCACCAGACACCGGCCAACCTAAATGATATCAACAACTTACCTTTTATCACGTAAGACAATTAACCTTCATAAAAGCATTAATAAATTGTCTTTAATAATGGCTTGTTTTTATTTTACCAAGATCATAAAGAGGAAACAATACCCAGCAATGGGTTGAAGGAGCTAATTATAATAACAGGCGAGGGAGGACTAGTTACCCCGGGGTCTAACGCACGAGAGCTGGTGTATTGGTCCTCTGGGAGGCGTAAAGGAGAGGCCACGACTCTCACAGGTAAACTTAAAGGCAAAGAGATCAAAAACATGAAAGGCTATAAGAAATAATAGTAAATCAGTGCAGGTGTGAGAAGGTGGTACACCATTACTGTTATTTATGGTGGTATTGTAGTGTTTACTTATAGTGGTATTGTAGTGCTTACTTATGGTGGTATTGTAGTGTTTACTTATGGTGGTATTGTAGTGTTCATGGTGGTATTGTAGTGTTTACTTATGGTAGTATTGTAGTGTTTACTTGTGGTGGTATTGTAGTGTTTACTTATGGTGGTATTGTAGTGTTTACTTATGGTGGTATTGTAGTGTTTACTTATGGTGGTATTGTAGTGTTTACTTATGGTGGTATTGTGGTGTTTACTTGTGGTGGTATTGTGGTGTTTACTTATGGTGGTATTGTAGTGTTTACTTATGGTGGTATTGTGGTGTTTACTTGTGGTGGTATTGTAGTGTTTACTTATGGTGGTATTGTAGTGTTTACTTATGGTGGTATTGTAGTGTTTACTTATGGTGGTATTGTAGTGTTTATGGTGGTATTGTAGTGTTTACTTACGGTAGTAGTGTAGTGTTTACTTGTGGTGGTATTGTAGTGTTTACTTATGGTGGTATTGTAGTGTTTACTTGTGGTGGTATTGTATTGTTTACTTATGGTGGTATTGTAGTGTTTACTTATGGTGGTATTGTAGTGTTTGCTTGTGGTGGTATTGTAGTGTTTACTTATGGTGGAATTGTAGTGTTTACTTATGGTGGTATTGTAGTGTTTACTTGTGGTGGTATTGTAGTGTTTACTTATGGTGGTATTGTAGTGTTTACTTATGGTGGTATTGTAGTGTTTGCTTGTGGTGGTATTGTAGTGTTTACTTATGGTGGTATTGTAGTGTTTACTTATGGTGGTATTGTAGTGTTTGCTTGTGGTGGTATTGTAGTGTTTACTTATGGTGGTATTGTAGTGTTTACTTATGGTGGTATTGTGGTGTTTACTTGTGGTGGTATTGTAGTGTTTACTTATGGTGGTATTGTAGTGTTTACTTATGGTGGTATTATAGTGTTTGCTTGTGGTGGTATTGTAGTGTTTACTTGTGGTGGTATTGTAGTGTTTACTTATGGTGGTATTGTAGTGTTTATTTATGGTGGTATTGTAGTGTTTACTTGTAGTGGTATTGTAGTGTTTACTTATGGTGGTATTGTAGTGTTTATTTATGGTGGTATTGTAGTGTTTACTTATGGTGGTATTGTAGTGTTTACTTGTGGTGGTATTGTAGTGTTTACTTATGGTGGTATTGTTGTGTTTACTTGTGGTGGTATTGTAGTGTTTACTTATGGTGGTATTGTTGTGTTTACTTATGGTGGTATTGTAGTGTTTACTTATGGTGGTATTGTAGTGTTTACTTGTGGTGGTATTGTAGTGTTTACTTGTGGTGGTATTGTAGTGTTTACTTATGGTGGTATTGTAGTGTTTATTTGTGGTGGTATTGTAGTGTTTACTTATGGTGGTATTGTTGTGTTTACTTATGGTGGTATTGTAGTGTTTACTTATGGTGGTATTGTAGTGTTTACTTATGGTGGTATTGTAGTGTTTATTTGTGGTGGTATTGTAGTGTTTACTTATGGTGGTATTGTATTGTTTACTTATGGTGGTATTGTAGTGTTTACTTGTGGTGGTGTTGTAGTGTTTACTTGTGGTGGTATTGTAGTGTTTACTTATGGTGGTATTGTAGTGTTTACTTATGGTGGTATTGTAGTGTTTGCTTGTGGTGGTATTGTAGTGTTTACTTATGGTGGTATTGTAGTGTTTGCTTATGGTGGTATTGTGGTGTTTGCTTGTGGTGGTATTGTAGTGTTTACTTATGGTGGTATTGTAGTGTTTACTTATGGTGGTATTGTTTTGTTTACTTATGGTGGTATTGTAGTGTTTGCTTATTGGTGGTATTGTAGTGTTTACTTATGGTGGTATTATTAGTGTTTACTTATGAATTGGTATTATGGTGTTTGCTTACTTATGGTGGTATTGTAGTGTTTATGGTGGTATTGTAGTGTTTACTTATGGTGGTATTGTATTGTTTACTTATGGTGGTATTGTAGTGTTTACTTGTGGTGGTATTGTAGTGTTTACATATGGTGGAATTGTAGTGTTTACTTATGGTGGTATTGTAGTGTTTACTTATGGTGGTATTGTAGTGTTTACTTATGGTGGTATTGTGGTGTTTACTTATGGTGGTATTGTAGTGTTTACTTATGGTGGTATTGTAGTGTTTACTTATGGTGGTATTGTAGTGTTTACTTATGGTGGTATTGTAGTGTTTGCTTGTGGTGGTATTGTAGTGTTTACTTATGGTGGTATTGTAGTGTTTACTAATGGTGGTATTGTAGTGTTTGCTTGTGGTGGTATTGTAGTGTTTACTTATGGTGGTATTGTAGTGTTTACTTATGGTGGTATTGTAGTGTTTGCTTGTGGTGGTATTGTAGTGTTTTCTTATGGTGGTATTGTAGTGTTTACTTATGGTGGTATTGTAGTGTTTTCTTATGGTGGTATTGTAGTGTTTACTTATGGTGGTATTGTGGTGTTTACTTGTGGTGGTATTGTAGTGTTTACTTATGGTGGTATTGTAGTGTTTGCTTGTGGTGGTATTGTGGTGTTTACTTATGGTGGTATTGTAGTGTTTACTTATGGTGGTATTGTAGTGTTTGCTTGTGGTGGTATTGTAGTGTTTACTTATGGTGGTATTGTAGTGTTTACTTATGGTAGTATTGTAGTGTTTACTTATGGTGGTATTGTAGTGTTTGCTTGTGGTGGTATTGCAGTGTTTGCTTGTGGTGGTATTGTAGTGTTTACTTATGGTGGTATTGTAGTGTTTACATATGGTGGTATTATAGTGTTTACTTATGGTGGTATTGTAGTGTTTGCTTGTGGTGGTATTGTAGTGTTTACTTATGGTGGTATTGTAGTGTTTACATATGGTGGTATTGTAGTGTTTACTTATGGTGGTATTGTAGTGTTTTGCTTGTGGTGGTATTGTAGTGTTTACCTATGGTGGTATTGTAGTGTTTACTTATGGTAGTATTGTAGTGTTTACTTATGGTGGTATTGTAGTGTTTACTTATGGTGGTATTGTAGTGTTTGCTTGTGGTGGTATTGTAGTGTTTACTTATGGTGGTATTGTAGTGTTTGCTTGTGGTGGTATTGTAGTGTTTACTTATGGTGGTATTGTAGTGTTTACTTATGGTGGTATTCTAGTGTTTGCTTGTGGTGGTATTGTAGTGTTTACTTATGGTGGTATTGTAGTGTTTACTTATGGTGGTATTGTAGTGTTTGCTTGTGGTGGTATTGTAGTGTTTACTTATGGTGGTATTGTAGTGTTTACCTATGGTGGTATTGTGGTGTTTACTTGTGGTGGTATTGTAGTGTTTACTTATGGTGGTATTGCATTGTTTACTTATGGTGGTATTGTAGTGTTTACTTGTGGTGGTATTGTAGTGTTTACTTATGGTGGTATTGTATTGTTTACTTATGGTGGTATTGTAGTGTTTACTTGTGGTGGTATTGTAGTGTTTATAAAGTGTTATTTGCTTTAGTTTGTTCGAGCTGTGTATCCGGCTGGTCAGATTAGATAGAACCTAACCTAACCTAACACACTGTGTAATATAATGTTAACTGTAGCATTTAGAATTAACACAGGTAGCCAAATTTTTATCACTGCGGACGATACAATGCACTTAAAAAAATACTCTTTCGCGAAAAAAATCCACCCGAGCAGAAAAGGCGAGGATTAGGTTGATTAATCCCGGCCAGAAATAGAAAAAAAATCCCTGTAATTTTTTTTGTGTTGTTGGGAGGATTAGCGACTAATTCCAAGTAAATCTCTGATATTTCCCTTTTTCTCGGTAATTCCTGTAATGTGTTAAATTTTTCACACAAATTTAGATAAACCAATTGGATAAAGTTGTAAATTATTCGGAGATAAAACTCACGAGAACAGGTAGAGAGAGTTGTGAGTTGTTGGTGGAGGAAGATTACAAGTGAGGATCATCCCACCACACAACACCTATCTCACCACCACCACCACACTTAACTCAGCACCTATTACCACACACCACCACCACCACCACACACCGCCACCACTACTACCACTCAACACCACCACTACACAACACCTGCCACACTTTCATTACAACAGTATCCCGGTGTTAGTCATAAAGGCACGCCAGCACAGTGATATTTTCGGAAAAAATGTGTTGTTTAATGTTGATATTTAAGATGCAAGAACCATAACCATATGACTGGTGCTCTTATATAATGAAAATGTGCAGCTGACACCACCAAAATGAGTTTACTTTATTATTATTAACTAATCTGCAAATAGAGTTTAACAATGTTCATATTATTATTTTTTTACATCTAATACAGTTAACATTTATTATAACGGGTATGGTATAATACTGCTACTAATGATAATTATAATAACAATAATGATAATAATAATAATATTAATAATAATGATAATGGTAATGACAATAATAGTAACTACAACAACAACAATAATAATCATAATAATAATAATCATAATAATAATAATAACGATGATGATGACACACACACACCTTGACGTAGCTCTTCACTTATATCAATAAGTTCATCTGTACATTGTCCTCGTAGTCTCCAGTCTTAATCTATACCTTTATGACGTGGGTTATGGTCGTGGGTTGTGGGTCGTATTATGGTCGTGGGTCGTAAAAGTTGATAGGTCATTTACTGTTATTACCAAACACCTCTCTCTCTCTCTCTCTCCAGAAATATGAGAAGAACCATCGAACTGCAGACAAATTCCCTTGAGCTTTACCTAATCTTATTCTTTTTCTCTCCTTCCTTTCTCTCTTTCTCTTTCTCTCTCCCTCTTTCTCTCTCTTTCCAGATATCCAAATTTGCTTTTGGTTAGTCGTGAATTATATTGGTAAGAAAAACCATCACTTTGTAAGATTATGCTGTGAGCTTTACATAAGTTATCGGGGGAATCTGGGACACATCGGAGGTACTGAAGAATTATGGTTAACTCGCTTGATATTGCTTTTGAGAGAGAGAGCGAGAGAGAGCTACCTCCTCCACCACACCACCACAATGTTGACCATCCTAGCTACCACACCACCATAACGTTGACCATTCTAGGTACCACACCACCCCATAACACTGACCATCCTAGCTTCCACACCACTACAGCGCTGGTCCCTCACACTTGAACTTAACTCACGGTAGTTTCTCCTCCTTTCAAGGGCATCACTGAGAAAAATCTAAGCCATCTGAGAGTGTTGAAGATACACCTCACCACCAAGGAGAAACACTTTATGTAACATAGTGTCCAATTCTCTATAATACGGACTGCTTTGTTTACGTGTGGCCGAGAAATAGTGCAGCGGGAGTGTGTTTAAAGATTCTCAGTTTACTGTTTATGAGTTTACTGAAATGTGAGACTAAAAAGAATTATCTAAGAGCATCTTATAGTTGTTTGTAGATATACACTTTGTTTACTTATATATATATATATATATATATATATATATATATATATATATATATATATATATATATATATATATATATATATATATATATATATATATATATATATGTGTGTGGCTAAAATAAAATTGTAGGAAGATTGGATTAGTTATATAAATACTTGGAGTTGAATTATCACAAAAGAAGATCAATTTATCGTCAATATACTTTGAGCTTTACTATTTTAAAAGATCAAATATATTGCCTTTATATAAATACTTTAAGTTTACTAATATATGTAACTAAACGTAAATCATCCTAAAGGAAACTGAAATTGATAGTGTATATATTTATCCTCAAATGTCTACAATAACTGTAGTTGTGTTGCAGTAAAAGGAGAACGTTTATTGTTTTTCAGGAGAGGCTATGAGGGTCACAAGTCACTGCAACCGTTTAATTTTTTTAACACAACAAACACGGGAGCCTTAGTGCCTGGCTATATACTACTGTTATACTAGAGAGAGAGAGAGAGAGAGAGGCAACATTTCCACCAAGACTCACATAAGAAACAGAAGGTTCACTTTACAATCGAATTTCCAATAACAATCACAGTTAACGTTTTCTCAACCCGAGATTAAGCAGTTGTCATACCGAGTTATATACATATTTTGTTTCTGTATGATGATGATACCTGGTGTATGTGTGTGTGGGGGGGGTGTGTGGGGGGGGGGGAGAGACAGCTCAAATTAAAACAATATATTTTAAGTACACTCTTTTTCCGTATTTAGATTAAAAAAAGCGACAACTTATGGATTGGAAATGTTTGAACATTATACTTATTAGTATATAATAATTGGTGGGAAAGGTCAAGTATGATTCGTTTATAAACACCGACGTCAACACTCAGGGTATCACCAGGTCAGTAGCACTAATTCTCACGGGTGAAAAATATAAAAAACAAAAGCTATAATTATATTCCTTTTCTGCAGGTTGTTGGTCTCTGGGGAAATTAGGAGTAATAAATGACTGAAGATGTAGACCATACGAGCGCTTAGAATCCCCAAAGTTTTTCCTTGTACACAGCATACCTAGATCATGCACTAAGGATTTACTAGTATATATATATATATATATATATATATATATATATATATATATATATATATATATATATATATATATATATATATATATATATATATATATATATATATATATTATTCTTGCAGTTTGTTCCTGATATTATAAATCTATTTTATCCAAAAAACCTTGTACTTACAATAGGTAACTGGAGACGGCATGGTGTTGATGAAATCTGGGACAGACTACCCTTTGCAATTTGCCATCGTGGAAAACTAGGTAAGAAATTATTAGCATCTAGTCAGTCCAGTATTCAAATGCTCACTTGATCTTCACAGATATTGGCTCTCAGGTCTGAATAGTGAGGCGTCCTTACCATGATGGTCAGCCAGCTCTCTCTCATCTCCGTGTAGTCTGGGAGAGGATTGCACTACCTCCGGCCACCTGCTACTTACCAGGAATGGGACGCTTGTCACTGTGTTAATACCAGGGGCAAATCCCGGAACTTGTAATTTGCTACAATTGTTGGGGTTTATGGTCACATTTGCAAATACTGTATTCAGCAGGCGAGGTGCGGACGTTGTTGAAGGGGGCGTGACTCTGTACTGTACTGTACCGTACATGGCCTCCCACAGTGACCTCGACTGGTTACGGTAAGTGGGGAGCAACTCAACGATAGGGAGGCGGCAGTAGAGACCCACAAACACGCCCCGAACACAGTACTGTATAGTCTCCGAGGTGTCAAGGGGATGGTGTTACTGTCTGGCATTATAGATATGGTAATCCCGAGGCGCTCTCAGTCCACCTAGCTGTAATTGGGGAAGTGAAGGCGGTTGAGTGCAGTCTTGGCTACACGGCCTCCTTTACTTTCCGAAGACATGCTATGTAGTGTGCCGTATCCACACTGTCCCTAACTGGCAGCCATGTCTATGGGACTCACAATCACTTTTTCACAATTGAGTAACTACTCGAACACCTTCAGACAATCGCTCTTCTTAGGCAAAGGGTGGTCAGGCAGGAGCCCGACAGCTGCCACAGATCGCTGGACTTTAATGTAGCACAAAATGTCCGACACAGCTTACACGAAACAGATGACGATCCAAACATTTTCAGTTCGTAATTCGCTAATCCGTGGCCAACTGAGCTATAGCGTGAAGTGCTCTTAAAACTCCACATACCTGCAGCCTCGCATGCTGTAAAAACATACAATACTCCGGAAACGCACCAAATATTTTGTAAACGACTCTAAAGTATTTTAACGAGGGTTTTACATCATCAGTAAACAGAAAGGTATTAAACCTTCAGCAAACATTGTATATGCATACTGCATAAAATATGACCTATAATGTTGTTAACACTGAACAAACTGAAAAAGACTTAAAAGAATAATATTTCTTTTTGCAACCGACCTTTTTACACATCACTTTAGCTCGTGTTGTTATACAATACTGTTGTTAGGGTAATGTTTTAATATTTGCAAGACGAATGTGAATTTGTTGCCATCCGGTATAACTTACTGTACACTCCCATACTTAGTGTACATTATGTAAGAGAAAATAAACAGTTATAAACAGTAAGATAAACAATAAAAGTAAAAGTAAATTGTCCTTTTACAGATAAAGTTTACTGCAACACGAGGCAACTTCACTCAGCTGATCGTACGCTGGTGGACGGTGAGGCGAAGGAGTTCTTCTCTGGCTGGTTCACACGGGGATGATGATTACTGTCTTCCTGTGTATCATCTGCTCTGCCTCCTCCTTATTTCCACTTTCACCGGTATTGTTTTTTCTTTCTGTTTTCGATTTTGTTTTATTATTTGTATTTTTAACTAAATATTTTCCAGATATTTTGGTTATCTAATACTTTCAAATATGTGAAATTTGGATATATGAGATAGCGCTGAGACAAGGGCGTTAAGGCCGATGTAACCCATATATAGGGTCACAGTTAGCCATGACTAGTTCTCCATAATGCCCACACACCCATAGTACCCACACACTATCCACACACTACCCACACTCTCACACAAGGAGATACAGTGAAATAAACTGCTGTACCTAAATATTATGTAACTCAAAATATATTCCCAAATCAGCACGTTTACAGTTGAAAATAATAAAAGCATAAATAATACAAACAAAATCAATTAATATATTTTTTATTATTATTAAATATCAGAAATGTTGGGTCAACGCTTCTTGTTGTTCTTTGTCTTTTTCCCAGTGGAGATGTAGTCTCCCCATGGCAGGTACTGGTCCTTTTGTACATGGCAGAAAGTAGTAGTTTCCTTCTTCTTCTTGTTGTTTTGAGGTTTAGTGTGCTTTGTGGTCTGCAGTTTGTTAGATCGGGGGCCCTTCTCCTTCACCTGGCAAGGCTTCACCTCAACCTTTGAAACTTTTGTTACAGTGCGTCGGAACACCATTGTGATTTACTGACACTAACAGCTCTCTCACTGAGGTCAAATCAAAATTTGACCATACAGAAAGAATTACGGTTTAATAAGGTTGGAATTTAAAGAAATTGACAACAAAATGAAGCTCTGTTTATCACTATAGTGTTGAGGATGGTGTTGTAGTGATGATGGATGGTGTTATATGTAGTGATGAAGGATGGCATTATATGTAGTAATGATGGATGGTGTTATATGTAGTGATGATAGGAGGGTAATATATGTAGTGATGATGGATGGTGTTATATATAGTGATGATGCATGATGATATATGTAGTGATGATGGTTGGTGTTATATGTAGTGATGCTGGATGGTGTTAAATGTAGTGATGATGGATAGAGTTATATGTAGTGATGATGGATGATGTTATATGTAGTGATGATGGGTGGTGTTATATGTAGTGATGTTGGATGGTGTTATATGTAGTGATGATGGATGATATTATATGTAGTGATGATAGGATGGTTCTATATGTACTGATGGATGGTGTTATAAGTAGTGATGATGGATGATGTTATATGTAGTGATGATAGGATGGTTTTATATGTAGTGATGATGGATGATGTTATATGTAGTGATGATAGGATGGTTTTGTATGTAGTGATGATGGATGGTGTTATATGTAGTGATGATGCATGATGTTATATGTAGTGATGATGGTTGGTGTTACATGTAGTGATGCTGGATGGTGTTATATGTAGTGATGATGGATAGAGTTATATGTAGTGATGATGGATGATGTTATATGTAGTGATGATGGGTGGTGTTATATGTAGTGATGTTGGATTGTGTTATATGTATTGATGATGGATGATATTATATGTAGTGATGATAGGATGGTTCTATATGTAGTGATGGATGGTGTTATATGTAGTGATGATGGATGATGTTATATGTAGTGATGATAGGATGGTTTTATATGTAGTGATGATGGATGGTGTTATATGTAGTGATGATGCATGATGTTATATGTAGTGATGATGGTTGGTGTTACATGTAGTGATGCTGGATGGTGTAATATGTAGTGATGATGGATAGAGTTATATGTAGTGATGATGGATGATGTTATATGCAGTGATGATGGGTGGTGTTATATGTAGTGATGTTGGATGGTGTTATATGTACTGATGATGGATGATATTATATGTAGTGATGATAGGTTGGTTTTATATGTAGTGATGATGGATGGTGTTATATGTAGTGATGATGCATGATGTTATATGTAGTGATGATGGTTGGTGTTATATGTAGTGATGTTGGATGGTGTTATATGTCGTGATGATGGATGATATTATATGTAGTGATGGTGGATGGTGTTATATGTAGTGATGATGGATCGTGTTATATGTAGTGATGATGGATATTGTTATATGTAGTGATGATGATGGATGGTGTTATAAGTAGTGATGATGGATGTTGTTATATGTAGTGATGAAGGATGGTGTTAGTGAAGATTGTGAAGTGAGATGTAGTGATGATTGTGAAGTGAGGTGTAGTGAAGATTGTGAAGTGAGATGTAGTGAAGATTGTGAAGTGAGATGTGGTGAAGATTGTGAAGTGAGATGTAGTGAAGATTGTGAAATGAGATGTAGTGAAGATTGTGAAGTGTGATGTAGTGAAGATTGTGAAATGAGATGTAGTGAAGATTGTGAAGTGAGATGTAGTGAAGATTGTGAAGTGAGATGTAGTGAAGATTGTGAAGTGAGATGTAGTGAAGATTGTGAAGTGAGATGTAGTGAAGATTGTGAAGTAAGAAGTGGTAAGGATTGTGAAGGAAGATGTGGTAAAGATTGTGAAGTGAGATGTAGTGAAGATTGTGAAGTGAGATGTAGTGAAGATTGTGAAGTGAGATGTAGTGAAGATTGTGAAGTGAGGATCTTGAGTGAGATTGTGAGTGAGGATGTGGTGAGAGATTGTCAAATTGAGGATGTGAGTGAGATTGTGGAAGTGGGCTGTAGTGGAAGGTGTGAGTGGGATGTGGTGAGAGATTGTGAGAGTGAGGATGTAGTGAGAGATTGTGGAAGTGAGATGTAGTGAAGATTGTGAAGTGAGATGTAGTGAAGATTTTGAAGTGAGATGTGGTGAAGATTATGAAGTGAGATGTAGTGAAGATTGTGAAGTGAGATGTAGTGAAGATTGTGAATTAAGAAGTGGTAAAGATTGTGAAGTAAGATGTGGTAAAGATTGTGAAGTGAGATGTAGTGAAGATTGTGAAGTGAGATGTAGTGAAGATTGTGAAGTGAGATGTAGTGAAGATTGTGAAGTGAGATGTAGTGAAGATTGTGGAGTGAGATGTAGTGAAGATTGTGAAGTGAGATGTAGTGAAGATTGTGAAGTGAGATGTAGTGAAGATTGTGAAGTGAGATGTAGTGAAGATTGTGAAGTACGATTATAAAGTAAACTGTAGTAATTGAGGTTAAACAAACGCGAGTTATTCTGTAGTGTATCCGTGTCTTGTTAACGTGGAACCAACATGGCGGTGGTTCTCAATATAGATACGTTATTTTGCCGGGAATTTCTGTCAAAACGAAATATGAATCAACCATATTTAGCCTAAATTAACCTAGCGGCTTTATTATATATTCTAAGATGTTTAAGTTGGATAGATCAGATCAGGTTAGGTTAAGTCATGTTGGGTTAGGGTAGGTTAGTTTTGTTAATTTTGCTACTTATAGGCTAGTTTATTGTTGCCCCCCCTACTCATCCTGTGAGCCGTAGTGCAAAGAGATTACAAAGTGGTGTTAGATGAGGTAGGTGGTTAAGTTAAGTTTCAATATGTTAGGTTAGATTACGTCAGGTTGGGTTAAGTTAGGTTAGGTAGGTAATAAGTAGATAGGTTACGGTCGGTAGGTGGGAAAGTTAGGTTTGATTAGGTTAGCTTATGTCAGACGGGGAGGTTAGGTTCGATTCTGTCAGGTTAGGTTCGATTATGTCAGGTTAGGTTAGATTACGTCAGGTTAGGTTAGATTATGTTAGGTTAGGTTAGATTATGTCAGGTTAGGTTAGATTATGTCAGGTTAGGTTAGATTATGTCAGGTTAGGTTAGATTATGTCATGTTAGGTTAGATTATGTCAGGTTAGGTTAGATTACGTCAGGTTAGGTTAGATCATGTCAGGTTAGGTTAGATTATGTCAGGTTAGGTTAGATTATGTCAGGTTAGGTAAGTAGGTGGAGGTGGGTAAAAAAGGTTAGGTTAGGTCGGCAGGTTTTAGTGTAGGAGCTTAAGTAATCCCGTAAAAATTTCATGTTAATTTTTGACACCATACATTATAATAATCCTTATAAACTATGTTAAGGAACTGTGGTGTAATTTTTTCTGAACGGTTTATTATAAGTTTTATGCCATTAAAGAAGTTTTATCAATGAGCGGCTTAATGAACCACAGATGTATTACCATTAAGTCCTAAGTAACTTAAAACATGACTAATAACCTATGAACATGTAGTATTATATGATTACAATTTAACATAATATATTATGAATGCTGTTATAATATCTTAAGTGTGTTACAAACATGGCTGCTCATATATGCCATCCTGTCTCTGGCAAAGAAGAGATTGCAGTAGGTAAAATTAATTGCTAAAGACAAATTCTGGAAATTAAACATATACATATTACCATTATCTGAAAAGCTTAGAACCACCGTTTTATATTTATTAAAAGTTTGTAGTGTTATACATCATGTGTATACAAGTCACAAGTTATTATTTACGACATTGCTTCAGTCTCGTCATCAGAGTCTTCTGTGTACAACAGATTCCTTCACCTTGTTTAGGCATTTCTCATCATCTGCTTGACAGTTACACATCTCGGTGCATGTCATGCTATTCTTTCTGATTCTT
>NW_024741731.1:852500-877671 GCF_018991925.1 Homarus americanus | reverse complement strand
GGGGGGTGGGGTGAGGGGTGGGGAGGGGGTGGGTAGTGGGACTCAGCCAAAACTTTATGTTGGCCATTACCCATCCTAGCAGCCCCATCACCACGTAATAACGCTAATTCCCAACCCCAATTGTTGCCTAGCAACGCCCATTACCTACTATCAACGCCCATCACCCTATCAACGCCCATCAACCTACGCATCGCCCTTCACCGATTACCAGCTACCACCCTCTGCAACGCCTATCACCTAGCAACGCCCATCACTAGCAACCATCAGGTTTTGTCTTCATCTTGCTCCTCCAATTTTTTCTCAACCCATTAAACTCTCTCTCCCTCTCCTCTCTTCGATCTCTTCTGCCTCTTCCAGCATAATGGTATAATTTTTCCCTCTCCTCTCTTCTTTTTACATTACCAACCATCTTCCTCGTTTCTAACCATATTTTTCCTTTCATTCATAACAACACATATTTTCCTCACTCCTACTATTTTGCCCTTTATTCTACTTTCTTCCCGGACTAACCAACTACTTTCTGCCCCTCCTGAGAATCTTCGTTTCCTCTACCCTCACACAGATAGTTTCCTCCCCAAAGGGCTTCGTCTACTCGTAATTAGATTTTTGGGAATGTAGGAAAGGAAGGAAGAGAAGAGAAAAATTCCCATTCCAGCTCTTAAAATTCCCATTCCAAGTCCTAGTTTAGAGAATTTATTCCAAAACCAAATAAAGAGTTTAGAGGGAATAAAGTTGTCTTTGTCTATTTATTTACTTTTGTTTTTGTTGAATGTTTTTGGAGTAGAGTAATAAGGACTAAATAAAACACTATGAAGAAATAATTGAATAAAGGGGAAGAAGAAGAAGAGAGGAAGAGAACAAGCAAAAAAAAAAAGGACAATAATATAATTTTCTGAGTTAATAGATTTGTGTACATAAATAAAAGTAAAAATAAAAGAATAAGAAGAATGTCGATGTACAAATAAATATGAAGGGATAGAATATAGGCAGAGGAGAGGGCTGAGCCAGGTACCCCCTCACCCTCCCACTGACACATGTTATCCAATTTACCTGTGTAATTCATCCGTGAACTGGTGTAAAAAAAAATTACTTGATTCCTACTGTCTGTCTGTCTGTCTGTCTGTCTGTCTGTCTGTCTGTCTGTCTGTCTGTCTGTCTGTCTGTACTGCCTGTCTGTCTGTCTGTCGTCTGTCTGTCTGTACTGCCTGTCTGTCTGTCTGTCTGTCTGTCTGTCTCAGTGCTTCCTCATACATTTTCCCTCTCTTCTCATCCCTCTTTCTTCCCTCTCCCAGTCCCCTTTCCTCACTCTTCCGTCTCATCCCCCTTCCTCTCTCCATTCTCAACCCCTTCCTCTCCTCCTCACCTCTCACCCTTCCTCTCCTCCTCACCCTTCCTCCTCCCTCACCTCTCACCCCTCCCTCTCCTCCTCACCTCACCCTCCTCTCCCTCACCCTTCTCTCCTCCCCTTCTCTCCCTCCATTCTCAACCCTTCCTCCCTCCCTCACCCTCACCCCTTCTCTCCCCTCCTCACCTTCACCTCTCCCACCCCTTCCTCTCCTCATCATCCCCTTCCTCTCCCCTTCCGGTCTGTCTTTCTGGTGCACAATAGTTACCACTCGCTTAATCTGCCTACTATTAACTAAGAATGTACTGAGGGAGGGAGAGGGGTGTGGGGTGAGGGGGGTAAGGGGTGGGGGAGAGGGGTGGGGAGAGGTGGAGGGTGGGGGAGGGGTGTCAGGTGTAAGGAATGACGTAGAGTGTGAGGAAGTCAGGGCTGGGTTGGGGAATGAGGGTTGGAGTGAGGGCAGGAGGAGGGAGCTGAGAAGGATAACGGGATTTCATGTTTATTCATCTGGTAAATAATTTGGTGTTAGCAACGCAAATTGTGACCCTCTTTTTTTTGTATTTTTTTTTTTTTTTTTTACCTTTTTTCTTTCTCGTCGACGTGTCAATCTAAAAGAGTTGTGAAGTTATACCACATTCCTCTGTGGCCGCGGTAACGTGACCAGAAAAATATGAAATTGTTGTAAGACCGGGAGAAAAAAATATGTAGCCTACAGTGTGATGTATATATGTAAAACCTCACTAGCCAAAGACCTCGAGCCACTGCACCACAAAGACTCTTAAATGCTAAATGAGACTCTGTTAGTAAGCTTCTCTGGTCTTTCGGGCTTATTCAGCATCAAGAGCCTCAACTTAGGGTTAACCCGAGGCACTTATGTACTGCAGTCGGCTCTCAATATATTTCACAAGTCCATACACACGAACCTCAATAAATAGATAGATAGATAAATAGATAGATAGATAGATAGATATAAACAAATAATTCGTCATCAACAGAAACAAATTTAACCTCCCAGGGGAATTAACCATCCGTATTGAAGATTTTAAGAGGCTAAATACTGGTTAAGGTGAATCATTAACCAGTACTCACCTCACGTTGACTCACCTGGCGGGGATAATGCCGTCACACAGATGAATCAAAGGTGTTAATGTTACTGTATGGAGATGGTTAGGTTAGGTTAGGTTAGGTTAGGTTAAGTACGTTTAAGTTAGGTTAGGTTAAGTACTATACCACTACAACACTGGAAGACAGACACAGACAGACAGACAGACATATACCACTGCATCACCTCCACTGCTGAGAATAAATATGTCTACGTACATGACCCAGTGATCCAAAGACCTTGACCTTTGACCATTTAATATATTCAAGGTGTGCCCAGGTAACTCTCCATAATAAAAAAAGGAACTTGGTCCATGTAACAGGTATGAAGGTGTAATGTTCGTGAGGTGAGGTGGCTGGGTGGATACAACGCTCTCTTCCTAGTCCTAAAGTTCCCTAGTTCGACCCTTAATCCACCCAGATGTGATAAGCAACTAACTTTGCCAATGAGGAAGTGAATCCGATCAGGTTCAGTACCGATGGTTTTAATTTGTTCAATGTGGGATCCAGTTTAATTTTGTTATGATATTAACAAGCTAAATGGAGAGGTAGACAGGCAGATAGACAGACGATAAAACAAAGAGACAGGGAGATAGACAGACAAACTGGCAAATTGACTCCACCAAATGCAATGACAGTCGAGCTTGACAGGAAATATTCACCCAAATATTATGATTAAATTAGAACGATGTTTCTCTCTCATATGAGTTTACCTTTTTATATTCATAGTCATTGTTTCCTACAGAGTACTACTACTACTACTACTACTACTACTACTACTACTACTACTACTTCTACTACTACTACTACTACTACTAATAATAATAATAATAATAATAATAATAACAGCAATAAATAAATAAGTAAACAAAAATAATAAAACACGTATGCAACAAGTAATGGTATAGCCTTTGTGTACAGTATAGCCTTTGTGTACAGTATAGCCTTTGTGTACAGTATAGCCTTTGTGTACAGTATAGCCTTTGTGTACAGTATAGCCTTTGTGTACAGTATAGCCTTTGTGTACAGTATAGCCTTTATGTACAGTATAGCCTTTGTGTACAGTATAGCCTTTGTGTACAGTATAGCCTTTGTGTACAGTATAGCCTTTGTGTACAGTATAGCCTTTGTGTACAGTATAGCCTTTGTGTACAGTATAGCCTTTATGTACAGTATAGCCTTTGTGTACAGTATAGCCTTTGTGTACAGTATAGCCTTTGTGTACAGTATAGCCTTTGTGCACAGTATAGCCTTTGTGTAACAGTATAGCCTTTGTACAGTATAGCCTTTGTACAGTATAGCCTTTGTGTACAGTATAGCCTTTGTGTACAGTATAGCCTTTATGTACAGTATAGCCTTTGTGTACAGTATAGCCTTTGTGTACAGTATAGCCTTTGTGTACAGTATAGCCTTTATGTACAGTATAGCCTTTATGTACAGTATAGCCTTTGTGTACAGTATAGCCTTTGTGTACAGTATAGCCTTTGTGTACAGTATAGCCTTTGTGTACAGTATAGCCTTTGTGTACAGTATAGCCTTTGTGTACAGTATAGCCTTTGTGTACAGTATATTATAGTCTCTAGTTCAATATTAATGTTGTTGATGCAGCGGCGTGATGTAATAAAGTTTGGCAGTTCATTATAGTAATGTCCTGAGACGGTGTTTATGGCCTAGTCTTCATTGTATTGTGTTAAGGCTGTGTTATGGAGAGGGAGGGAAGTCAGTAGGGGGTGGGTGGGGTAGGGTGGGAGGAGGGAGGTGGGAGAGGAGTGGGTGGTGGGTGAGGAAGAGAATGGGTGGTGGGTGGGGAATGAGTGGATGAGAGAGGGGAGGTGAAAAACGATAAATAAAGGAAAATATAAGAAGAAAGACAACAATAAAAATAACACGAAATCCGATCCAAAGTTTTTTAAATTTATACAAAAAAGATAAATAGAAAAAGTCACACAGCTAAAAACACGAAAAAAACAATAAAAAATAAAAATATAATAAGAATAAAAGAAATAAAGAAGAAGAAGAAAAAGAAAATTTGGTAATTCCCCCCCCCCCAGGTAAAATTTGCATATATGAGAATTCTATTTATTTATGTAAAAGGAAAATTCTTTGATATTCTCAGCCTTCATTAAACTCATTCTAAAAGGCTCAGAGTTACAACTTTATGTATAAAATATATATATAGTTTACTGGCATAGCAAAGTGAGCTTATTTAATGATGATGATGATGATGATGATGATGACTCATGATGATGTACGATGATGATAAAATAATAATAATAATTCCTTTACTCTTTTCTGATTATACCGCAGAAAGCTGAAATCAAGAACACACACACACACACACACACACACACACACACACATAAATACCTCTTTGTGTGGGTGTATGAGTATGCGAGTGTGTATGAGTAACTGTGTGCGTGTTATGTGTGCGTGTGTGCGTGGATACCTCTTTGTGTGAGCGTGTACGTGTGAGATATGTGTGTGTTTGTGTTGGTGAGATATGCATTGTGTACTTGTATTAATATGTAAATATATTGGCATGTTTGGGTTTTACCACGAATTCCAGATCGTGGCGGATGTCCAATGTGTCCCAGGGTGGTGTGGTGTGGTGTGGTAGTGGTGTGGTTGTGTGGTAGTGGTGTGTGTGTGTGTGTGGTGTGGTGTGGTGTGGTGTGGTGTGGGTGTGTGGTGTGGTGTGGTAGTGGTGTGGTGTAGTGTGTGGTGTGGTGTGGTGTGGTGTGGTGTGGTATTGGTGTGGTGTGGTGGTGTGGTGTGGTAGTGGTGGTGTGTGGTGTGGTGGTGTGGTGTGGTGTGGTGTGTAGTGTGGTGTATAGTGCACTTAAATTTTACTCCATTTTTTGCAGTATATTTATCTATTTATTTATTTTATTTATTTATTCATTTGGTTTTATCGGTATTGTTCTCATGAATTTGTTCACACAGGCAATGTATACACCTGGATACACACACACACACACATACACACACACACACTCATTGTCACCGGTATCGTGTACACATCGATACGCACATAACCACACACACACCTCAGAGGTATCCTGTACACATATTCCCATACCTATTTAACGCACACGCAAATATTCGCACACATAAATACGCACACAGACACACACTTCTGCACACATATATATCGTACATATACAAATACACATACACCTTCATATGTACACGTTAAGGCACACATATATATATATAATTTACTAGAATCTTCCAAGCACTTTTATCATCAGTGTGTGTGTGTGTGTGTGTGTGTGTGTGTGTGGTGTGTGTGTGTGTGTGTGTGTGTGTGTGTGTGTGTGTGTGTGTGTGAATATAAACATACATGGAGTAGAGAACAGTGTCTTAGGGAGGATCACTGGTGAAGAGCAGAGGAGGAGGGGGAGGGAGGGGGGGAGGAGAGAGAGGGAGAGGAGGGCGTAAAGATGGGGAGGAGTAGAGATGGGGAAGAGCTTAGAAGAAGTAAGGAGAGAAGAAGGAAAAGAGATGAAGGAATGGGGAGGATGAGGAAGTGGAGAGAGAAGAGGAGGACAAGGAAGAGAAAGGAACACGGAAGAGAAAAGACAGAGGAAGAGAAGGGGAAATGGGAGAGGAGAAAGTAAGAGAGGAAAGTAGAGAGACGAGAGGTGAAAGGGGGAGAAAATGGAAGTACATTAAGTATGGATTAGAAGGAGGAGAGAGAGAGAGAGAGAGAGAGATCATGGAATAGCGAAATGGGAAAGGAAAGAGGAATAGGAGTGATGAAGAGAAGATATGAGATAGAGCAAAACCGATTACCCTTACAAATTAGATAAGGCTTCTAATCTCCCTCTGTTATCATTGAAAGAAATAATTAATGTAACCTCAGCCTTCACGTAATTAACACACACACACACACACACACACACACACACACACACACACACACACACACACAGGCCAAAAAATACAGCTCTTGTCAGTATACATACACGTACCGTACTATACAGGGGGGGATATACCTGTACTGTATGCATGTCTGTGTGTCATTAGAAAATACTTGAGCAGCGGGTAGACCTCTAGCCTTCAGTGAGAGAGAGAGAGAGGAACGTGTTTCTCTCTCTCTCTCCTCCTCAAAAAAAAAAACATTCAGACTCTTGTTTATATTTTACCTTCCTGTGTGTGTGTGTGTGTGTGTGTGTGTGTGTGTGTGTGTGTGTGTGTGTGTGTGTACCTTCGCGTTCGAGTTTAAATATATGTATATATCTCTCTCCGTCGATTGCCTTTTTTTCACACACACACACACACACACCTTCTTCTAAACTGGACAAAAGAAGTAAAATTCAGTCTTCGTTTATCTATTTATATTGATATTTATTTTTATTTTGTTGTAATTTTTTCGTCTTGTTTTACTTGGGATGAGTTGCCAGACGCCAGGGAGGAAGATTTTATACCGAGGTGTATTTCATCCCCTGATGCTCCGTCGGGGGAAGAGGGGGGAGGGGGGGGAGGAGGGGAGGGTGAGGGGTAGGGGTGGTGGAGGGGAGGGGAGAGAGGGAGGAGAGGAGGAGTTGGGTGGGCGAGGTGATGGGAGGAGGGAAGGAGAAGGGTGAGGAAGGGGGAGAGGAGGAGGAGGAAGGGGGGAAGAGGAGGAGGAAGGGGGTAAGAGGAAGAGGAAGAGGAGGATGGACCAGACTCCAGGTGTGGTAAGAGATAGAAAGAGAAATAGAGATGAGGCGGAATGGGTGAGAGATATGAGGGGAAGAGTGTGTGAAAGAGAGAGATAAGAGAGAATGAGTAATAGATAGAAGGGTGATAAAGGGAGTGAGAGAGAGATAGGAGAAAGAGAGAGAGAGAGAAGAGGGATAATAAGAGACAGACAGACATATGTACACAGAGAGAGAGAGCATCCGAAGTTGGAGAGAAAACCAAAAAAAAAAAAGCGATAATTTTTCTTTTATTGAGTTGGTTGTGTTGGCTGCTGCACGATAATCAATAACACATAAAGTTGGTGGCTGGGAGTTACAGTCAAGTCTCAAGTGCCAATACTATGTGAGTTTTTGTGTGTGTGTGTGTGAGGGGGGGGGATCTCTCTCACCCTCCCCCTCTCACTGGATGCAGTAAGTGGATGCATGACAAGGGTAAACATGAGTGTGTTGGAAAGAGCTTGTTCCAGTGTGTGTGTGTGTGTGTGTGTATGTCAGGAGTGTCATGCGTGTGTCAGGAGTGTCATATGTGTGTGTGTGTGTTTATCTGTTTTGAGTGTCATGCGTGTGTCAGGAGTGTCATGTATATGTCAGGAATGCCTTGGGCGTGTCAGGAACGACATGTATGTGTCAGAATTGTCATATGTGTGTCAGGAGTGTCACGTGTGTGTCACCATTACCACCACCAGGGCCACCCCTCACCAAGAGACCCTCTCACCACCTCACACCAGGCCACCCTCAGGGCCCTCACTACCAGGGCCACCTACCACAAGGCCCCTCACCCCAGGGCCACCCCTCACTACAGGCCACCTGCGGGGCACCCCTCACCACAAGAGCACCCCTCACCCGGGGCCACCTCACAGGGCCACCCCTCACCACCAGGCACCCCTCACCACAAGGGCCACCCCCTCACCACCAGGGCCACCCTCACCACAGGGCCACCCCTCACCACCAGGGCCACCCCTCCCACAAGAGCCACCCCTCACCACCAGGGCCACCCCTCACCACCAGGGCCCCCTCACCACAGGGCCACCTCCCCACCAGGGCCCTCACTCCATCTCTTCCTTCCTTCAATAACAAATGAAGAAGGAGGAAGTATTAGTTCGATCTCGACATTTCCATATGTTGTGGTGAGAGAGAGGGAGGGTGGGGGGTGTGGGGTGAGGTGGGAGTGGTGGAGAGAGGAAGAGGAGGATGGGGGGGGAGGAGGTAGCTGAATCGCTACTGAAGTCATCCCGGTCTTCTTTACTGCTTATGAAACGCCATCACTTGAGTGCTCTCAGCCACACGCTTCAGCGGAGGCAAAGCGAGAAAGTTGCATGACGGAGAGGACTCGCTCATGATAACCCCCGTGGCCCCATTCGACCATCCCTGCAGCACCTTCAGCGGTTGTAAAGTTGAGGGTTGTCACTGTTAAACTGTACCAACACCGGGCTATTACGATCCACCGTGGCCTGACTCCTACACCGCAGCGGGCCGTACACACACACACACACACACACACACAGATATATATATAATATCACTCTCGTCAACAGTTTGCCCAAAGAATTCCTCGGCTATTTATAGTGTCCGTGCGTGTTATCAATGTTGACAGCCAATACTCCACAACTTGCAGACAATAAAAACCTCTTCTCCTCAAAAAATGTTCTCCTCCACTACAAGGACGACGTTCTAACACTCTTGGAGTTTTCACGACAATTTGCCTACGAACTAAAAAAAATCACAATAAAATAATTTTATGTTTGCGTATGAATACAAGATACATAAGACGCACATTTGGCAAGGTCGGTGTGATCTGGCATCTCTGTGTACTTCTTCCCAGGTTACGCGAGTGATTAAACCATTTCATTGTGTTTACCTATATATAACTATTTGTAGATAATGTATTTATAATGTTAATGCAACAAACCCAACCTTTTTATCTCCAATAGTAAGTTTGATATTATTCATTACGTACAATTATCTCTCGTGTGGTGCAGTCAAAGAGTGACTGGCCAGACCCCGAGAGTCTTACCTGGACCACCTGCCTAAACCCGAGTGATAATATAGTCTTTCTACTATCTTCTGTCCCTACCCTATCCTTTCCTCCCCCTCCCTACCCTTCCCCTTATCCTTCCTTATCCTACCCCCCTTTAACTTCCTACCCTCCTCCTCCCCCAAACGTCTTGTAAACACCTTCTAATTTCACCATATGCTTTCTTTATTTGTCTCAGCTTGGATAAGAGAGAGATAGAGACGCTAAAGCTTTCTCACATAATTAGATAAGTTAGGTTAGGTTAGGTTGAGATTGGTTATACCGAGAATACTTAATGAAAGAAGGAGAAAGAGAGATAAAAGGACATAGAAAAGAAAATAAAATAATAAACAAGAATAAGGCACAAAATAATCAATGAATAATCAATGAAGAGGATAGGAATAATGTTGTGTGTGTGTGTGTGTGTGTGTGTGTGTGTGTGTGTGTGAGTGTGTGTGTGTGTGTGTGTGTGTGTGTTGTGTGTGTGTGTGTGTGTGTGTGTGTGTGTGTGTGTGTGTGTGTGTGTGTGTGTGTGTGAGTGTGTGTGTGTGTGTGTCCGTCGTTGCAGGAGCCAACCGAAGATTATTCCCGCGTCGAGGATTTGGAAAGTTTTTAGTCTGTTTGTATTTCATTTCTCACTTTATTCTCACACCTGCAATACTCCTCCTCCCCCTACCTTCCTACCCCTCCTACCTTTCCTCCATCCTCCCCTCCCTACCCCCCCTCCCTCCCTACCCCTCCCCTCTTATTCCTTTCACCAAGAGCGACAGGGGATTATGGCATTAACCTGAATTTATTATATTGCTGTTGAATCTCTCTCTCTCTCTCTCTCTCTCTCTCTCTCTCTCTCTCTCTCTCTCTCTAATGACCCCAAGGTAAGATCACAGTATCACTAATTAATTTTCATATCGCTATTCTGGTTAGGTTAGGTTAGGTTAGGTTAGGTTAGGTTAGGTTAGGTTAGGTTAGAGTGCCGTATCAGTTCAGGGTTATAACTAAGGCTTTGTTGTGTTCGTTGTAGTGTATAGTGTATATCATCAACCACCATCCATCAACCACCATCCATCAACCATCCATCAACCACCATCCATCAATCACCATCCATCAACCACCACCCATCAATCACCATCTCAACACCACCCTCTACCACCACTACCACCATCCTCAACCACCATCCATCAACCACCATCCAACAACCACCATCCATCAATCACCATCCATCAACCACCACCCTCTACCACCACTACCACCATCCACAACCACCATCCACCAACCTCACCAATATTCCTTGCACACAGGCAGTAAAATACCAATCCTATATCCCTGGTGCTCTACTCTGTATACATGTATGTATGTATGTATGCGAGTAGGTGTATGCATGCATGTATGTGTGGGTCACTCACTACATGCACGGGTAGGCTGTGTGTGTGTGTGTGTGTGTGTGTGTGTGTGTGTGTGTGTGTGTGTGTTTATTAGAAGGCTGTATTAAAGTGCATTTACTGATGGTTGTATAAATTATTCATTGAAGGCGGTGTATATTTTAGTACAGTGAGTGTATAAATATGTATTCATTTAGGCCAGCGTGTATAAAAATGTCTCTCTCTCTCTCTCTCCGTCTCTCCTAACCCTTACCCCCCCCTCCCTCTTCTCCCTCCCCCCCCCTGACAGAATACCATCGCCACAAAGGCAATATCTACTACGCCAGGTTGAGCGAAAGTAATACAGACTGGACGTTAGGTTGTGATGTGTGACTCTCTTAATAATGGAGATGGTTTAGTGTCAGGTTGTTCCTTGGAGATGTCTTGGAGGAGATGAGGAGGGATGAGAGGAGGAGGAGGAGGAGATGAGGAGGAGGAGAGGAGGAGATGAGGAGGAGGAGGGAGGAGGAGGAGGAGATGAGGGAGGAGATGAGAAGGAGGAGGAGATGAGGAGGAGGAGGAGGAGATGGGGAGGAGGAGGGAGGAGATGGGGAGGAGGAGGAGGAGGGAGGAGGAGGAGATGAGGAGGAGGAGGAGATGGGAGGAGGAGATGGGAGGAGGAGGAGGAGGAGAGGAGGAGGAGGAGGAGGAGGAGGAGGAGGAGGAGGAGATGAGGAGGGAGGAGATGAGGAGGAGGAGAAAATGATGTCTTATCAGCCCTTTCCTTCTTCTTTCTCGTGTGTGTGTGTGTGTGTGTGTGTGTGTGTGTGTGTGTGTGTGTGTGTGTGTGTGTGTGTGTGTGTGAGGTGTGTGTGTGTTCTTCCCCAGGAAGCTTTGCGTCCAGCCAGCTTACTCAGACTATTATACAAAGCTGAGATTATCATAGACTTTTTAGACTCGATATTGTCGTTTGAATGATAATAATTTTGACTGCGTAAAATAAAACACGGATTTTTGGGAGGAGGAGGAGGCTTTCGAGTCTCAGTGAAAGTTTAATTAAATTTTTAATTTAAATTTTAGAAATTAAATCATCATCACTATTCACTATTATTATCATCATCATCATCATCATCACCACTACAACCACCATTGCTACTTCCATCACACTACCACTATCGCCACCACCACACCACCACCCACTACCACCATCACCACTACAATCACCACCACCACCAACCACAATCACCACTACAATCACTACACCACCACTACACAACCACCACCAACCACAATCCACTACAATCACTACCACCATCACCACCACCACCAACCACCATCACCACAATCACCACTACAATCACTACCACCATCCCACCACCACCACCACCAACCACAATCACCACTACAATCACTACCACCACCACCACCACCACCACCACCACTACCACAACCAAACTCGCCAGAATTCTGTATCTCTCAAGCTGTACCTTCATTTGCCCTACAGTGCCGCCATAAAATACATAACTCACTGTACCGGGTCAAGATATTTGGAATTTTTCTCCTGTACCGACGTCTGGGTTCATTTTATTTACTGACTTATTATGTTTTATTCTGTAGCTGTTTTTCTTCTTCTTCTTCTTCTCTCTCTCTCTTTGTTCCTCAGTTTATCTATCTATCTGTCTGTCTGTCTGTCTGTCTATCCATATGCGTTGCGTGTAGCGTGGAAGGCGTGTAGCGTGGAAGGCGTGTAGCGTGGAAGGCGTGTAGCGTGGCAGTACATCATGCGAGTTAACTGCACATATTCCATTACGAGCATCAGGCGTCTCTTGCTAAGACATTGAGTTAATGGTACGTGTGTCGCGTGCACACACACACACACACACAACACACTAACACACACACCTACACACACACCTCCCTCCACACACACCTCCCCTCCTACACACATATCCCCGCCACACACACACACACCTCCCCCACACACACACACATACACACACACACACACACACACACCCTCCCCCTCCTACACACACCTCCCCTCCACACACACACCCTCTCCTCCTACACCTCCCCCACACACACACCTCCCCACACACATACACACACTCACACCACCCCTCCCCTCCTACACACACACACACCCCCCCCACACACACACACACACACACACCACCTCCCCCACCCCCCACACACACCCCTCCTCCCCTACACACACATGTCCCCCACACACCTCTCCCCCACACACACACAAATACACACACACACGCCACACACACACACCTCCCCCACCCCACACACACACACACAGAACAGAAAACCATCAGCAGGATTGCCATTATCTATAAATATCAGTTTATTTCTCCTAGTTTATAACCTGAACGATTCAAGAAACTCTATTATACTTTCCTTGTATTATGCTCCAGTTAATACGTGGCATAATAAGCTATTGTGCTTCTTGGGAGGAGAAAAGGGAGCTATAATATGTATGTATGTATGTATGTATGTATGTATGTATGTATGTATGTATGTATGTATGTATGTATGTATGTTGTGCGTATTTCGCTCTATATAATTCACCTTGTGGTATGGCTTTTGTGTGTGTGTGTGTGTGTGTGTGTGTCAGATTGCCAGAGTGTCAGCAATGTGTCAGTCTGGATGTGATATTTTACCTAATAATGGATTCACTTCTTAAGACTGTCAGACTGATGCAATATGCTGACACTTACGACTCCACCAATAACTGTCAGACGGTCAGTAGGTACTCATGTCAGTCATTATCCAGTTAGACTGTCAGACTAACACTCGGTACCCTGGTAGATTGGGATGTCAGAGTTCAATTAGACTGTCAGATGGTCGTTCACTCAGACACATTCGTTGTAGTGTTGTATATTGTATTTTGTGTCATAGTTATAAGTTGTATGATGTATGATCAATGTATACAATCATTTTTTATAGTCAGTATTTTATTAAGTTATTGTATTTTTTTTAATTTTTACTTTCGATGTATTTTTAATGTTGTATTTCGTTGTATATTAATGTGAGTTTTTTTTTTCTAAGGATTATTTCACTGTAGTTTTAATGTATTCTTTTGGTGTACACATTAGTTTATATTCTGTTCGTTGTATTTTTCAATGTTTTCTTTTGTTCCTTTGTTGTTGGTTCATCTCTCTCTCTCTCTCTCTCTCTCTCTCTCTCTCTCTCTCTCTCTCTCTCTCTCTCATCACATAATCACCACCCCCTTCCGTAACTAAACTTCTACCCCTCCCCTCCCTCCTTTCCCCTCCCATCCCCCCCCACTCCTCAAACGTACCCTAGTCTCCACAGTAAAAGTTCACCCCCTCCCCACCCCCCCTCGTTACTACACTCTCGCTTCCCTCTCCTTTCCTAACACCTCTCTCCCTCCTCTCTACCTCTCCCCTCCCTCTCCACAACACCAACTACTCCCTTTCTCCTCCTAACGACCCAATTACCTTTAAATCACGATAATGATGATGATGCAACTGGTATTATCCACAAAATCAATAAGTGTTTCTTAAGGTTTTGGCCCCGGCTGTTAGAGGCTAAGTCATTATACTTCATTATAGTAATTATTTCAAGCCCAGCCTCGGTCTTAACAAGGGCAACCCGTCTGATATAATTGGAGAGAGCATGTTTTTCGTTGGGAGGGGGTAGGAATGGGGGCAGGGAGAAAGAGAAATTCTCTGTGGTGTGGGTGGAGTGGTGTTAAGTGGAGGGGGTTGTGGCTGAGATGGTGTGGGTGTGGGTGTGGGTGTGGTGTGGTGTGGTGTGGGTAGGGTGTTAGGTTGGGTGGCTGGGTGAAAGTTGGGTACTGAGTGTAGGTGGTGGGTGGGTAGGAATGGGTGGGATGGGTGTGGTACAAGTGGATAGAGGCAAAGTGGATGAGAGGGGATATATTGGATGAAAAATAACGAAACATCGGGTAGGTGAAGTAGTGGGTGAGATGGGCGGCAGGAGAGGGTGGGTGAAGTAGTGGGTGTGGTGGAGGGAACTAGTGGGTGAGATGGGCGGCAGGAGAGGGTGGGTGAAGTAGTGGGTGTGGTGGAGGGAACTAGTGGGTGAGATGGGCGCTGACCTCTGTTTATATTAATCAGCCGATCTCTCTCCTACCTGTTCTGTGTAAACATTAAACTCTCTCTCTCTCTCTCTCTCTCTCTCTCTCTCCCAAACCCTCCCTCTTCCTCAACTCTCTCTCTCTTTCTCTCCCTCTCTCAAACTTCTTTCATGCAAGAATTTCAAGAAAGTTCCCTCGAGACCCTGATTAGCACATGTTGACACACCTCAGCCAGCCTCTCCAGACACCCTGAGACCTGAGAGAGAGAGAGAGAGAGAGAGAGAGAGAGAGACAGAGAGACAGAGAGAGAGAAGCAGTAGACCTCTCACGGCACCAGCTGATCTCACGGGTCTTCTCTCTAGTGTTCTTTAATATAAACGCACCTGCTTAAGATGTTGTCAGGACCAGAAAGATTAAGCGCTGGAAAAATGTATTGTACACTGTTGGAAAAATTATATAATGTGTTGGAAAAATTGTGGTGGATATGTAGTGTTGGGGAAATATATCGTTGGAGATGTAGTGTTGAGGGAAATATATTGTTGGAGATGTAGTGTTGGGGGAAATATATTGTTGGAGATGTAGTGTTGAGGGAAATATATTGTTGTTAAAAATGTACAGTGTTGAAGATAAACAGACAGACAGACAGACAGACAGAGAGACAAAATATGGCATAAACACACACACAGCCACACACACAAACACACAAACACACACTACAATTATCTCCTTCTTGGAATCGAACCTGTGCCCTTGATGGATACACTGGGACCATTATCCACTACACCACCGTCACCAACTATGCAACATAAACGAACATACTAATTGGTGCTATATTTACTTACCAGACATTAATTACTTATCGTTATTTAAGTAACTGTTATCGTTATCTCTCTAGTTATCTTATCTGTCTATAGTTATCCTTATCTTTCTACAGTAGTTATGGTGTAATTGGTGTTTATTTAATTATACTACAAGGTTAAGTATAAAGCGATTTTCAGTATGATAGTTTTTGAGGAATTGATTTTAGTGTGGTATTAAGGCTGATTTAATGCGTTACTGAGACTCATAACGCATGTAATTACTTCAAGACGCACATATATAGCACTAACGCACTTTTTACAGCGTATGGATATTGACGCATAAGACGATGCATAGGTTTTAACGCACTTTATAATGAAAATGTAATAAATCACATGGTATAACATTTATCGATGTACTGATACACATACGCATGACGCACACACACACACCACCCACGTATATGAGGCACACACGCACACGATGCACACACACGCGACGCACGCACACATGACGCACGGCCACACGACGCACGCACATACACTAGCACCATCCAGACAACGAGCTAATGAACAGTGTGAACGTTTGTCTAATGACCGTAACTTACCGTAACTCTCACCCATTCACCCATCTAGTTCACCCATTACTCACCCACTCACCCATATTTCATCCTCTTGGTCCATCAACTCGCAATTTTGTTTCGTAATTTTTATTTCTTAATTCATCAACCATTATTTCTCTTCCTGTGTTCACTCTCTCTAGCTATTACCCTCTCTCTCTCTCTCTCTCTCTCTCTCTCTCTCTCTCTCTCTCTCTCTCTTTCCTTACTCTTCTTGCCTCATATGCACTCTTACTCATTTATCATCATATCTCCTCCTCCTCCTACTACTACTATCCTCCTCCTTCTATTCTCCTCCTCTTCCTCTCATCATTATTCACTCTCTCTATTCATCTCTCACCCACGCCCGTCATTTATTCCCCAGACTTTGTTGTTTCCTTATTAATGGCTCTCTCTCTCTCTCTCTCTCTCTCTCTCTCTCTCCCCGAGGACAAACTTAGATAAGGTAAAATATTTAATTGTTCTTCGCCAATTAATTAAGTTAGCCTTAGGTTAGGTTATTGTCAATGTATTTTCACACACACACACACACACACACACACACACACACACACACACACACACACGTTCACTCACTATGCTCATAAATCATAACTTCTTTTCACTATCAATCAAAGTAATTTATGGCCTCAGATAATAATGATAATGGTGACACGACAAACCCATGACTATCGAGCTGTTTACATGGTTAGGTTAGGTTAGAATAGGTTAGAATAGGTTAGGTTAGAATAGGTTAGGTTAGGTTAGGTTAGGTTGGCATTATGTTTGTTTTGGTGGGTTAATACTAAGGTGAAATAAGCTGGGGGATAATCTTCACGTTATCTGTTTGTTTACCTGAGTTAATTAATCCGGTTTTCGTCTCGTCCACCACTCATGCAGGACAGGTAGATTCATACACCGCAGGTAGATTCATACAGGTAGATTCGATTCATACACCGCAGGACATTAATTGACTCAATACACACGAGAAGACTGTCCAGCCTTGGTCAATACATACAATTCAATATACTCAGTTATGGCACAATTATACAACTCAATTCATTTACGGTACATATATACAACTTCATAATATATCGTCTAGGTACAAATCATCATCTTTAGTAAGTCACAAATATGTAAATCGATATACTCATGGCACAAATTTACATAATGTCCCCCCCCCCCCCCCGCCGCCTAGCTATGGTATAAACACAGTCCCATGAGTCTCACCTGTCACCTAATTAACCCACCTGGTTAGCTGATGGCCCCCTTCGATATAGGTAAATGGGAACTTTAATCAAACAGCTGATTTTTGTTTATATAGATCAGCTGATGCCCTCCTCCCCCTCCTCCTCCTCCTCCCCCTCCTCCTCCCTCTTGACATTGTTTACATAGTCTCCTGTAGTTTGTGGACCCTGGAAGCCTCACTACTGACGGTGAACTATAAACACAGAGATATGTTTGTTTGTAAGTTTGTGTAATGAATAGTGCTTAATAACCCTGGCTGCTGAACCACTTTGATACAACAAATACAACAACAACAATAATAATTACAATGAGCCACTGTATTCGTATAATAATTGGGTAATTTAATATTGTAAACACTTTATATTCTTACGGGAAAATAATTACACCTGACAGTTAATTGCCTAATTAAGTGAATTAAGAATACGTCATTATTCATTCATTAAGTTTATCGTAATTAACATCATCGAGTACAAGGTGAGAAAGAGACCTGCAGGTACACACACACACACACACACACACACACTATTATTTTTATATATTTAGACAATATTTGGAGTGAAGGAAAATAAATATTGAATTATAGAGGACTGTAGAGTGAATAAATATTTACGAAAAAAGTTACCTAATTACATAGATATTTACATGTACGTTTGACCCCCCAAAAAAATAAATAAATTGCGAAGAAATTTACGGTACAAAGTAAAGAAAAATATTGACACAAAAACTTGAAATAAACTGATAAACACTAAATACAAGAAAATAAATTACATATAAACTTATAAAATGTGTAAAGACCGAACTAATGAACGAGGGAATTACATTGAAATTAACGAACCGAGTGAGTGAAAGAATAAGAAACGTTTAACGATATAAAAAATGACTGTACCTGAAAATGTTTACAGGTAGAGATATAGCTTGGTGTAGCACTGTTGTACCGTGTGTAGGGAGAGGGAGGAAAGTGTGTGTGTGTGTGTGTGTGTGTGTGTGTGTGTTTACGAGATATGAGTAAGTGAATGAGTTAAAGAGAAGCAAGTAGTTGAGAAAAAGAGGAGGATGTGTACAAGAGAGAGAGAGAGAGAGAGAGAATACTTCAAGAGGGAGTGGACCTACCTGGAAGGTGAGGGGGGAGAGGTGACTCTGGTAGTAGAGAACTTGGCTACACTCCACCGTCAGGACGCGGATGTGTCGAGGGTCACCACTGCCGTGCCACGAGCCAACCTCGCTTGGCACTTGACCCCTGGGGGTACGGGTGCCATCCTCCCACTGTCCCTTCAGCACCTGGGGGCCCAGAGTGTCATCCAGGATCCGAACGTGGCACTCAAGAACCTCAGGAGCAGTCCATTGGCACCAGGGAGAAATCCTGCTGGTGTTGTTGAGGGAGGGGTCAATAGGGCCAACACTCGGGGTGGGTGCCACCATAGAGAAGGTGGACGGTGCCTGTGCCAAGGTCCTGCCCGCCACCGCCACCACCACCACCAACCACTCCACCAGGTTCACGGTCGAGGCTCCTCCCCACTTCGACATTGTTCTAGTCGAGTGATTTTACTGTCCTCGGTGTTTTCTGTCTTTTTTGTAATATTTCAGAGGCAAACCATGACGGGTTGAGGGCCACTACACGGCCATTAAGACTTTATCACGCGGGGGTCTGTCGTGACACTCTCGGCCCAGCAGTGTGTGATCAACACACTCGTTCAGGCGCTAAAGTTACCACCATCAACCGTTCCTCATAATCTTCCCCCCACACGAGTCACCGCTGTCCTGGCAGTTCCTTAAATGTTAAACACAGGTTGTAGTCATGTTGTGGCCCACTAGTATCTTAGTCACTTATTCACAGGTGTTAAAGGTGAGGTAAATCACAGACTCGTGACGATAATAATAATCTAATATCACATACAAGTTTGGTACGAGTATAAAGCACGAGTCTGTAGGCACGGGAGGCAGTTGTTACGTCACTGTCCCGGCAAGTGACCTCACTCACCCCGCAGTGCCATTGTTGTCAGCAGGTGAGAGTGGCACCCCTTGGTACCCCACACTGTCACTCACGGTACTCCACAGCCTTTTTTTGTTTCACTCATCAAGTCGCACCATGTACAGTATACTGGAGGCCGGGCCGTCACTAGCGAGCAGCCCCCGAGCGACACCATATTAACGCTGGTATTGGACACATGTTTAAGACCAGTTGACACGTTTTGCCCATTAAAGAATTCCTATTTCATTTATAATCCATTGTGTCGCGATGGTCTGGAGTGAGTCATACGAGTCAAGAGAGTGAGACATTCCACGGTTGTGAGTCAGTGGGAGTCAGTCAGGCGGGCACTCAGCGCGCGCCAGGATGATGGGGACTTGTTGCGTGGTGAGGGCGGTCCCGCTCTCTCCCTCCGACCGCTCAGCGCCGCGACCGAGCCATCACTGCCTGGAAAGATTGGAGCTTCCTGTGTTTTGGTTCCAGCTGGAGTTGCCGCCTCGTCCCGAACCCAAGAAGTCGTCCGCTTTTCTGATAGCCGGGAGAATTTTTTTATCTGAATATTTATCACCGTTTGAGATGAATATATTGTATAATTACTCGACGCCGTAATGACTATAACACAAACTAATAATTAATGACGGTAAATAACTGAACCACAATTCCTCATTGAATCGAAACTTAATGTTATTTTTGGCATCCTTCTTATTTGTGGCGAAGTCTTTATCATAAACATTTATTTCTCAACATTTGTTCATCAGTAGTAACACTTATCATTGGATTACCTGAGTTCTCTCTCTCTCTCTCTCTCTCTCTCTCTCTCTCTCTCTCTCTCTCTCTCTCTCTCTCACACACCTGGAGGTCAAGCTAACTCACCTTTCCTATAGTCACCATAGAAGTAATTAAGCCACAGTTATCAGAGGTTTGGTTTTGACAGGCCACACTAATATGGTCCACTTAATTAAGGTATTCGGCAGGTAACTGATGACTGGAACACCTGGCAAGTTTGTTTATCGGTCTGTCTTTCTATCTATCAACACAGAGTGGTGGTGGTGATGACGGTGATGACATGGTGATGATAAGAATAATAACGACAATAATAACCATAGAACAACAACAACAACAATAAATATAATAATAATGATAATAACAACAACAATAACAACAATAAATATAATAATAATGATAATAACAACAACAATAACAACAATAAATATAATAATAATGATAATAACAACAACAACAACAACAATAAATATAATAATAATGATAATAACAACAACAATAACAACAACAATAATAATAACAATAACAACAACAATAATAATAACAATAACAATAACAATAAACAGCAATAATAATAATAATAATAATAATAATAATAATAATAATAATAATAATAATAATAATAATAATAATAATAATAATAATAATAATAATAATACATTACACATCAACTAATAATAACAGACAGGATCACATACTGTATAACATAACGTGAGCTCATACATGTAGGCGCTGCTGGTGTTAATGGCGTAGTCTTCATAACAAATTTATCCATAACTACACAATTAATGTTTCAATTATTTTTATATCACCGTCACCCGGACACACAGCTATAGTAAATATAATGAAGACTTAGAGTAAATATAACGGTTGTGTTTAGTACTTTCACTTAATGAGTCGTAATTATGGTGGTGTCGTAACATAACATTACAGAATAACAATGTTCTACTCCGTCAACAATGAACAAACCCTTCATGACGCACTTTACCCGAACTTGTTATTAAGTGTGGCATTGTGCGGTACGATCTATTTCCGGTGAGGAGTGTGTGTGGGTGCTGCGTGCTTCTTACGTCAGACAGCGCGGTACTGCGAGAATCCCCGGCAGGCAAACTGCACAAAAGCGGAATATTTCTTATTTTCACGAGTCGTAGTCAAGGCTTTACCCTTTAAGAACAAAAGAAGGAAAATGGGAAGACGCTGAAGACGACCCAAGACCACGACACATAACGGCTCACTGCATCCTGGGAGAAAAAAAATATATTTATAAGAAAGCGACCACTGACTCACGCGGGCAGCTCAGTTGTATTCCCAGGACGGACAAAGACCAAACCAAATTTACGCTCCGGAAATAACATAAAAAACATAACCTAACCTTATCTAACCTAACCAAGCGCTATTGTATTTGAAAGATAATTGACGTATTAGTTTTCTTTATTAATTAATCTGAATATCTGTCTCAGAGAATAGGTTGATAATAATAATAATAATAATAATAATAATAATCTTGTTCATACTAGGAAAAAATTACGTGGCCAGAATTCGGATGTCCGGAGGTAGATAGGAAATTGTTGATAGTATTAACGCCTGATCATTTCCTCTCACCTGCTGCCTCACCTGCTTACCCAACCACCTGCCTACTCACCTTCCTACCTACTTACTCATCTACCTATCTACCAATCTATCTTTCTACTTAATTATCTACTTACCTATCTTCCTATCTACCATAAATACTTCACCATAAATTCCTCGATAAAAATTCCCATTAAAATAAAATTTCTCACCAAAAATTTCATAACACCATGAAATGAATAAATTCTCACAAAGCTTCACCATAAATTCTAAAAAAAAAAAAAATTCTACCCCCCCCCAAAAAAAAAATAAATAAATTCTCATATCATAAATGTCTGCGCTGCAAATTCCAACACTCACCGTAAAAGGAATAAATTCTTACAAGATTTTACCATAAAGTCCGGAAAAAAATACGAATGTTTTGAGCATACACACATACATACATACCTCCCACACACACACATACACACCCAGGTAAGGAGTGACCATTGGAATGTATTGGATTTCAATGTAATGAGGTATTTCCCCCCCCCCCCTTACCTACCTGCCTCACCTGGGTACAAATGGCTTGATTTACTTATTGGTCACTGAATATAATACTACGGATGTTTCTTTTTATTTTTATTCGGATAGAAAGATAGATAGATAGATAGATAGATAGATAGATGGATATATATATAGACAAACACAGACAGATAGACAGACGAAAATAAACCCAATTAAGGTACAAATCTCCTTATTTTATTACCACAAACACTCACACACAGTCAACAAGGCAACAGAACATCAGCTATAAGCCCAGACTACATATAGATTACCTATAGATTACTGGTAAATTACATATAAATACACACAGACAAACATACCTATATATCTCTATGTATAACAGTATATCCTCCCGGCTTCATTACCGTTTATATACCTGTGTACTCTATCATGCTTATGTTGAATGTGTTATAGGTTGTTTGCATGTGATATATATAATGTCTTGTTTATATGCAGTAAATATTTTTAAAAGATGTAAGAACTTGTTTGCCATAGTGTGTTAAAGTGTTGCAATATTATATTATTTGTTTTCAAGTGATGCAACACCTGATAATAATGGGGTTTTTTATGAGGCAATGTTGTTTACAGCGTTATGTTGATGCAACACTGTGTACGTGACGTCATACTTTGTTTACGTGACGTCAGACGTTTTTAAGCGACATGATTTTCTTTATATATGAAAACATTGTCTGCGTAATACAATAAAAATAATTTTAATTTTATATCCAGGATTTTTATGTTTTTTACTATTTTTGTTTTTCCTGGATTTTAAAATATATTTGTTGTTCCAGGACAAATTTTATATCTTGTAAATTTTCTCCAAGTACCAAAAAAATTCATATTTTTTTATTTCCAATTTTATATATTTATCACTTTTCCTACGACAGTTATTTACGTAATTAGGAAAATTACACATATATAATTTTTTCACTATATCTTATTTCCAGGACAGTTATAATGATATTAAGTGAGATTAATATATAAGAGAGGGTGAAAATAACCGCCAGTCTGTGAGAGCCATTAGCGGGTCATTCATCACACGAATCATTTAACGTCGAAACTAAAATCAGCAGTTTAGAATTGGTGGGTTTTATTTTTTTTAGCAGTATAAAATAGATTAAATTTATGAAAGATAATTTGTTACGGGGGATTGTTGTTTGTCTGCGGCTTTTATTATGTAAGTTTTATTTTTTTCTATAAAGCCGTTTAAATCATGGTGTAGTGTGTATATCTGTCTGTCTTGGGTGATTGTATGTATGTATGTATGTATGTATGTATGTCCGAACACCCACCAATACGAACGAGGTTCCGTAAGATCAATTATTTTAAAAATACGACGTAGTATAACTGGTTCGTAGTATTTACGTACGAGAACTAGTTTGCGTGGCGTAGAGGGGAGGCCCAGGTGAGGAGTGATGCGCCTTGAGGAAACGTCAGTGACTTGTACGCTTTACCCTTATTGACTTGTCGTTCGTGATCAAGTGTAAATTTTAGTTGTTTTGCTTATTAACTCTCTTTTTTATACCTCATCATAGCTTCCAAACGTAAACCTGATGCAAGTGATAGTTAGTGTATCCAAGAAAAGGAAAATAATTACAATGGAAGTGAAAGTTGATGTAATTAAACGTTCTGAAAAGGGCGAAATACTCCCAGTGATTGGTAAAGCGTTGGGCTTCAGTCGGTCAACAGTCGGAACAATTTTGAAAGACAAAGAGAAAATTCTTGAACATGTTAAAGGATCTACACCAATGCACTCAACTGTGATGACAAAACAATGAAGTGAATTGTTAAGTGAAATAGTAATCTTTAGATAATTTAGCTAAATATCTTTCTCGTCAGAAACTGTCATCCCAATGATTATGAATAAACTTATTTAGAAATACATCATTACTTCAGGACGAGGAGAAGGCGGGGCATCTCTTCTCACCTGGGTAAAAAACGCACTATAGTGATATGGTTGGACGATCAAAATCATCGGTGTCTGACTCCAAGTCTCGCCTTGATTCAGGAAAAAGTGAGAAGCTTGCACGCTGACTTGAAGGGTTCAAGTTGCAGCAAGTGAATTTCCTGCTGCTTTAGCTAAAATAATTAATTGAAGAAGGAGGTTATTGAAAAAAAAAACCAGCACCATTTTTGATGCTGTTCAAAGCATTGTAGATTCATGGGCTGAGGTAAAAGAAACCAACGTAAGTGGTGTTTGGAAAAACTGTGCCCACAGTTTGTCCACGATTTCAGGGTTTGTGAAAATGATGTTGGGGAAGTGACACAGACAGTGGTAGACCTTGGGAACCAACTCCAGCTTGATATGAGGATGATGTCACACAGTTGCTTGAGTCTCATGCTGAAGAATTAAGCAACGAGGACCTGATTAAACTGGAGAAGCAAATTTTGTCAGAGGATGTAGAGGAAGGTGAAACTCCTGAACCAAAGCGAATCATCACAAAAGAAACGGCAGAAGGTTTCAGGCTTATTGAAGAAGGATTGTTTAAATTTGAACAGCAAGATCCCAACATAGCAAGATTCATCAAGGTTCATAAAGGTATTACTAAATGTCTACTCTGCTACAAAGAGATTTATGAAGAAAAGAAGAAAGTTATGATCAAACATTCCCTGAAAAGTTTTTTTTAGAAAGTCGAAAGGCAGCCCAAGCCAGTCCCATCAACCTCTGCAGCATCTACAGAACCGGTCCCATCAACCTCTGCAGCATCTACAGAACCGGTCCCATCAACCTCTGCAGCATCTACAGAACCGGTCCCATCAACCTCTGCAGCATTTACAGAACCAGTCCCATCAACCCGAGCAGCATCTACAGACCCAGCCCCATCAACCCGAGCAGCATCTGATTCAGTCCTATTATGAGAGGCCAGGGGTGTAGACTATGCTGAATCGGCTTGATGTATCCAGCTGGGTCTCAACTGGTCGCCCTAAACACACCGAGGCTTTCTGCTCTGAGCCAGACCGTCAACACGTAAGTGGACTCATAAACCTATTGTTTCATTGTAGACGTAAAGAATAATAATTGTGCAACTTCTGATGATATGCAGCTTATATTGTGTTACTATTAAGATGATTTACTCATTTGTGT